>NW_025945712.1:0-7955 GCF_000764305.2 Hyalella azteca | reverse complement strand
GACAAGAGGTTAGTGGTGCAGGATCTCCCGGCAATAAAGCCATGTTGACAGTCTGATAGGAGATTATTAGCAGTCAAATGATCTATCAATCGATCCCTCACAACAGATTCCATTACCTTGCAAACGACACTTGTCAAACTAACAGGGCGATATTTGCCCGGGCAGCTTTTGTCACCTTTTTTGAACAATGGTGTCACTTGAGCTTCTTTTGATTAGATTTACGTACTCAGTAAATGATTTACGTGCTCAAGATACGATTTTGGTTATCAGGGTAAGATTTAGCTAGGTAATCAGGATACGACTTAGGTACTCAGGATACGATTTAGGTAATCAGGATACGACTTAGGTACTCAGGATACGATGTAGGTAATCAGGGTAAGATTTAGGTAATCAGGATACGACTTAGGTACTCAGGATACGATTTAAGTAATCAGGGTAAGATTTAGGTAATCAGGATACGACTTGGGTACTCAGGATACGATTTAGGTAATCAGGGTAAGATTTAGGTAATCAGGGTACGATTTACGTATTCTAGATACGATTTAGGTAATCAGGGTAAGATTTAGGTAATCAGGATACGATTTACGTACTAAATATACGATTTAGGTAATCAGGGTAAGATTTAGGTAATCAGGATACGATTTAGGTAATCAGGATACGAGCGCATGAGTACCGTCAAGCCCAGGCGGTTGAGACAAACATTTTCCAGCTCGCTTTTACCTGCAAGTGCTTGTAACGCCAAGCGCTTCTTTGACTGACATGATCGACTATCGAGTTAACTCGCGATTCCATGTGTCTTATTAAATACAAATCTCTTCCTACGAATCAATAACGTCGCTTTTGAAGTGTAAAATCTATTATGTTTTAGCTTGGACTTGGATTTTAAACTTCATGTCCTAGGTCCACGCATTTCTCTGTTATAGCTTCACGTTATCCTAGCGGTCTGTTTCATGTTCGTAAATTTGGGCCTAAAACGCATTTTCCTGCTCAGTAAAACTTTTCAATTAAGTTGTAAGTAAAATATCTTCTCTTGAAAATAAGAGCTCCGCAAGGCTCATTTTCTTTTCTGCTTCGCTTGAAGCTGCGTTTTCCTTGTAGTTGTTAACAACTGAAGCCTTAACCCTCGTGTAGCTTCAGCTTCCCAGCAGAGCAGCAAAATTTCCCGCTAGTCCCTGAATGTTCTTCACCAACTCGTCTATTTATTTTAGTGTTACTCGTTAATCGTTGAGTAAGAGAAACTCTGTTTTCGTTCATAAAATTCGAGTAGGTTTATTTGCTGCATCATAAATGACGCTATTAATTCTGTTTTTTTATATGAACCACTATTTTATTATTCGACTGAGTTTATTCTCTCGCTTGTTCTGCAGTTGAATTACTCCAGCAATGTCATCAATTCCCGCGGGCTGGTCTTAGATCGCACGCTTTTACCACTCTAGTCCCGGACCCGCGCACTGCAGCAAATGCACTCTTCAATTTTGTCTGTACGATTAAAATTAAATGTCAAATAACGTTTATGTACCAAATACGTTATGTAGTTAATTTTTTTCAATTCCAGTTGATTTATCCGTACGCAGTTCACTGTTAAAATTGCCTGCTGATTTACTATCATCCGCCATCTGTTGGTCGTAAATTTTTGCTAAAAATTCAACTGCGATATGGCTAAAAGATGGCCGTCGTTAATCTTGATCAAACTTTGAACTAATTATAATGAATTCATCTAAGTAGTTCTAGCCATTCTGGCGTCCTTGAGTTATGTATAATACAACGAGACGACAGTGTGAATTATTCATATGGCAAGGACACTAGAAAGACGATGAATAAAATTTGTCATTGTCAATGGCTAGAAAAAGACCTTCTATCTCCCACCAGTATTCCAGTTGTAACTAAAATTTTGTACGCACTGGTGTAAAAACGTATATTGTACAGTAAATATTAACAACAATACAAGAAGAATTAACATTATGTAAGATTTTTCTCTGGTTAAAATTATATACTATAGATTAAACGTGTCATTTTCATTGATTGTTATATTAGTTTCTACTGCTGGAGTGCTGGTGCGCGCTATCGGGTTATACGTACATATCAGTGGTGCGAAATCGTCGTAACTCTACGGTTTATACAACAAACATTTAAGTTATTGTATGGTATTTATTGCATCATTTCAAGACTATTGTTGCTGAGTATAGGCTATAGGGGACTTATGAAGTTTGAAATAAGTCTTAATTGCGATCGTCGTTGGCTTCAATCGCAAATTCACTGAAAAATTCATTCGATAAATATAAATAATTGAAAAGTTTTTTTTTTTTTTCAAGTGGTCTCGAATGAAATTAAGCTTTGAACAAATTATGAATTTGTCTTTCTGAAATGTCAAACCACTAACAGAAACCATGTATTAATAATTTGTACATGTACAGGCTATGTACATTGGTCACGCACATATGCATATATGCGAGCTAAATGTAAAAAATCAATTTAACAATTAATTATAATAGATATTCCCGAATGTTTGTATATAAATAACTCTAGACTTCACATGGAGAACTACAATTGAATTTTCAATTTTTGTTCGATTTCCTTCCTAAATTTTCATAGAAATTTATGACATGTCCTTGATTGTAGCGTCTATCATTATCTTATCACCAGCACACCTGCACTGTGTCCTAATTAGCATTTAGCTTTAATTAAAAATTAATGGCCATTTTATCTTTGAATTTTTGTAGTGTGAACTATTCTTTTTAAATTTGTTGAATAGAATTGAAGTCTGGAGCTTCAGAGCCATGGATGGTTTCCTACCGCTTCATTATTTAATGATTAGCTTCATTTGAAGCGAGGGCTTCACGAGGGAAGGCGAGGGGAGAGCGGGGGAGGAGCTACTGGACAAGTCCTTTATTACCTCATCCTGTCCCAGCTGCTGGACAAGTCCTTTAACCTCATCCTGTCCCAGCTGCTGGACAAGTCCTTTATTACCTCATCCTGTCCCAGCTGCTGGACAAGTCCTTTATTACCTCATCCTGTCCCAGCTGCTGGACAAGTCCTTTATTACCTCATCCTGTCCCAGCTGCTGGACAAGTCCTTTATTGCCTCATCCTGTCCCAGCTGCTGGACAAGTCCTTTATTATCTCATCCTGTCCCAGCTGCTGGACAAGTCCTTTATTATCTCATCAGGCCGCGGTCACGGACTGCCCTGATTTGCTTAGCTGCAACGAGAGCTCGTAAATGATTCATTAATGTTGTAGGACGTCGCTTTGATCTAAATACATCATTATTTTTATCAATATTACCAGAAAATAACATTAGAATTTCAATATTTTAGATCTCGTTTATAGTAGAGTTCAAAGAAATGTATTTGTAAATTTAAATGCGGGCTAGGAATAATAATGCAGATCTTCATGTAAATAATTCCACTTGCTTAGTTGGTTTGATTAATAAAGAATTCGTTCAGATTAGCAATTAGCCTTATTAATTAGCCATTAGCTTCATCAACTAACAATCAGCCTAAGATCTTAATCAAGCTTTTATTTTGAACATATTTTTCTAAGAAAAGGTTCACTTGGAATGCCCGTATTATGATGAAAAGGTGTTGAGCTGCAAAAAGTGGATAGGCTTAAATATCAGATAATATTCATATATTACACTATAAATATCGAATAATATTTATATTTAACTTCCAATAAATATAAGATAATATTCTCGGGGTCTGATTTGGTTTAAGTTATGCGTTGTTTTATCTTGAAAAACGCATCTTCAGTACCGGTACGCGTTACTGTGAGTTTTTCCAAGCGGAGAAACCAAGAATTTGTCGTGCGAGTAAAATTTTTGAGAAGCAAGCTCAGGTTTTGCCGCAGTTGCAGGAGAGTTAAATAAAGTATTATTGAAAGTCAATGTTCATACATCACTTAAAAACTGAGCTAGAAGAGCAGTGCGCTCATCACATTGTATGCATACCGGTGGCTCGGACGGTAAGCTCCTGATGAATGAAGTTTTTTGGGTAAATGTTCTAAATCAAATCCTTACATTTTTAATAGTGTTTACAAAACAAATCTTAAAGTTTGACTGCGTTAATTGTACAGTTAATAAAAAAGTTGCAGTGTGTCGTTCCGACGTTTGGCAATCGATGCCAGACGCCAAGGCTTCATTTCCCGCACGTGTTGCAGTGGTTGCCAGATGTCAAGGCTTCATTTCCCGCACGTGTTGCAGTGGTTGCCAGACGTCTAGCCCTGTCTCTTATACACATCTAGATGTGTATAAGAGACAGGGTCTCTGCCGCTTACAAACGTCCTCAGGTTGCTACACTCAATAGTTTACGTAAAATTCCACTTTAAATTATGTTCCCGGAGAGTGACATACGGCGGTATAAGGTTAACTCCATTCGTGGCATCAGAATGATGGAACNATTTACTGCACGTGTTGCAGTGGTTGCCATACGCCAAGCCTTCATTTTTCGCTCTTGCTGCAATGGTTGCCAGATTGCAGTTGCCGCACGTACTGCAACGGTTGCCAGGTAGCGAGGCCATTGAACTCCTGCATGCCCAGGTCATCGATTGGGAACGAGTCACGCATTCACCTGCAGCGTCTCACTCCAGCCGCGGCGAGCAGCACGCATTTATTTATATCCATCCCTCCTCCCTGATCCATGTCGCTGGTCAATTACAGCACCTGGGGCCATACTTTCAAAACTCGCTAAGTGAACGTAAGTACTTACGCTCTATTTTCCTGTCTATGATTGGTGGATTTTGCTTGAAAGGCCGTCAATGATTGGCTGATGAACTTACGATCTCTTAACTTTTTTCGAGAAGTATAGGCCCAGGGCCTAAGTTAAGAGATCGTAAGTTTAATAGCCAATCATTAACGGCCTTTTAAGCAAAATCAACCAATCATAGACAAGAAAATGGAGCGTAATTACTTACGTTCACTTAGCTAGTTTAAAAAAAGTATGTCCCCAGGTGCCTGTATCCAAACCATTAACTTCCTACCTGTGTGCTGTTGTGTTAAACGCTGTTATTATATGTGCTACCAGCACTTATACTATTGCTCTTAGATGTGTGCTACGCGACGTACGCGTACTTACCCTGCTGTTTTTAGATGTGCTACATACAGTTATGCTAGCAAATAATTGAGGTAAACTCTAATGTTTCTACCGTTCTTGTTCTCAATTTTAACTCAGATTTATTACTTTAGATGCGACGATAAGTGAGAAATTTGCGAGAGTTACTTAATTGCCCCTTCCGTAGCCAGTAGCGCCAAATAATACATTAAATAGCGACGGTGCTTAGCATTTCAAGGATATACTGGCGGCCACTAATGTCTTCATGTAAAAGCATCTTATAATTATAATTTATAATTATAATTAATTATTCATCAGCGTGATGTACCCAACTTGGGTACATCACGAAGTTGGGTACACTGGGCATGGTGGCCCAGTGGTTACAGTTAAGAGTACCAAGATTGACGCACTAGAGAGGCGCGGGTTCGATCCCAGCTCTGTGCACCAGTTTCTGGTCAGAATAGATAAGGAGGCCGGGCGGTTAAGCACAGCAAAAATTGAATCAGTGAGTTGTGAGTTCGAGCCCGCAACCAGCTGTGGATGTTCTGCGTTAAGAATCGGCGTTAGGCCTTCGGTCTAATAAACGCTGAAAGTCTGAAACCGCTATGTTATTACTCATTTATATTATGAGCGATGAAAGTCAGTGACGTTGGCGCTTCGACGTCTTTGGCGCGTCAGTCGAGGATGAATGACTGACGCCTTTACTCGTCGTTGCCTACAATCAAAAAAATTAATGGGTAATATTGTCGAAATAGTGACACATTCTCTGCACTTAGCATTGATATACCGATTTGCTGCGCAGATCGACTCACTTTCAGGATGACTCAAAGAAAGGCATAAAGTGCATTGCTATTTGGACAAAGTCACCTCATTTCGCTGAGTGTCCAGCTACAATAATTGTGTGGGTCCAGGTCTGCCTTTACTTGTATTCGAATTTTCAGATTCAAGAATTCATAAGCGCATTTTGATCATGATGGTAAATTACTTGAGGGTTCGGGCTAAAATCTCAACTGACCCTATATAGGGAATAGCCGAATAACACTGGAATACTGGATTCGGCTGTTCCTCTGGGGAATAATATCACTGGACCCCATGGGGAATATCAGCCAATAGCACTACGTCGGTTTTACAGTGAACATTCGCAATTATCGAACTCAGAAAATTAGGGGGAAAATGCTACTGAAATTAAATATAAATTAATGATATTTGTTTGTTGACAGCCAAGTTCTGGTCTCAGAAGAATTTATAACATGATTTAAATCAAGAGCTCACACGTGAGAAAGTTTGCATAACTAGAAAGAAAAATCTCCTGCATTTGACTTCATATGCAAATTAGAAGTTCACAAGAGCCATGAAGGTTTAGGATGAGACGAATCTTTTGGCTCATCAAAGTTAGGTACAGCTAGTGGGGCAGGGAGGGGATAGTGTTATATGTCAATTACATTTTACATATTGAAGGGTATTATTTATATATAACAAATGTTTAAGGTATTAACGACACTCATAACAGGGCATTGATTGACATGGCAAAATGTTATGTTGTTTGTTCACCTTAATATTTGAAATAATTGACGCGTCCAACAGTCCCTCTTGTCCCACTGAACCCCACTTGCCCCTTAAGTATTTGATCAGCTAGGGGCTGTACCATATCAAAAATTGTTCGGAATTCGACAGCCAATCACTGACGGCATTTCAACCTAAGCCCACCAATCACAGACGAGAAATCGGCCGCTACGTGCACTTAGATGTCTACGTGCGTGTTTTATATATTAACGTAGATGTTTATGTACAGTAGTATATCTTCTGGACTGCGATTTGGCTTTCTTCATTCTTCTCTAATACATTTAATTTAATATTTTTATTCTCATGAATATTTTTACCGTACAACTCCTGGCTAAGATAAGACTATGAAACAAATGAAAATATTATTTCAGTTTTATTCGAGAGTTAAAAAAACTTTCATTCCCCTGTTAATTTTACTGATTCACGTGAACGAAAAACTTTTATATCCTTGCCTTCTGTGGCTAGCATGACGAAAATAAAATTTGTTAATTACGATCCAAATTACAATTAATTCTTAAGCAAACTTTGAAGATAAAATATTAAAATTAATATTCCTGTGAAAATATTAAGATACCTGTTCTGAAATTTTCCTGATGGAATATTAATATTAATCAAAAATAGTACGTAATTAATAGGAAAAAATTTAGAATTATGAATATAAGTAAAAATTACTAGATTTTCTATTCTGAATTAAAAAAAGTTGAAAAAAAATAATTGCTATGGTAAAAATACACTTATAGGCCAAAATAAAAACGCGTTAAAAAGTAATTCCGTTTGTTTCATTATGTTCTGCATTAGTTACAATGATTTACTGGTAATAAATGTTGTTGTACATTGCGTAGTTTCGGACTCTTCAGGTACAATGCGTTCACCTGAGCTGTGCTGCTAATTATGTAGTACTTAATAGATTAACATTTCTATGAGGTGTTTCGACACGCGAAGGCGTAACTCCTTTATAAAATTATACATTTTGGGGGTAATGGTGTGGTAAAGTTCCCGTATTCAATCTGACATTATGTTCATGTTTACCACACGAAATATGTTTTTTTCTTATTGTTAATCTTATATGGGGACAAATGGTGAAAAAGTTGGTGGCACAATATGATGAAAGATTTGTCAGTGAATAATAAAAACTTGGGTTACCAAAAATACGAGCTGTAGTCAATAATTGCCCTCGGTCAGTCCAGAACGATCTGTTGTTAAGACTGAACCACTCACCCCTAACATTGCCAGAAATACGGTAGGAACAAATACGGAAACACGGATGATATCATTGCATTTCTGAAAAAAATTGTATAAATTAAGTGATATATGAAAGGTTGAATAACAGAGAGCGCTTCTTTAGTAT
>NW_025945711.1:0-506 GCF_000764305.2 Hyalella azteca | reverse complement strand
GTCATTCGGGACTCGAGTAAGGCTTTCACTCTAAGCGTCTGCAACTCGTTATTGATGCAGATGGTGGACATATTGAATGAAATTGTGGGAATTGTTTCTCTGAACCTCTGCCTACATAAATACATTTTTAAACATTCACAATTGTGTTTCATTTCTTAGTTCTAACCACTCAAAGTTGTAACGCTAAATATTGATGAACCTGTATGAGCTCTGACATTATTGGCTCACGATTGTGCAATGTAGTTTAGGTTTTTTGAATTTGAAATCAGTGTTGTTGGAATAGATTTTATTTCTTGTGAATGGATTGAAAAGAAATGAATAGATAGAAGAAATGAATGGATTGAAAATTTTGAAAAATATTCATTCATCATTGTCGTCAAGACTGATGTTCAGGACTAATGGAATTAGTCTTGAACACTTTATACATAAATTTGTAGCAGTTTAGCATTTGACTTTTAAGCTAACGTCATATGTGCATTCGAAAATATTTTGTCGACATTCCGGAA
>NW_025945710.1:0-325 GCF_000764305.2 Hyalella azteca | reverse complement strand
GTTTAGTGCGATGAAAGTCGGCACCTACAGAGATGTAGGATCCAATTAGAATATTTCGCAACATTCAGGATTTCTTTGAAGCGAAAATGAAAGGACCCCGTCGTATGGAGTCTGGAATTCAGAGAGCGGCTTAATGCTGATTTCGCTTCAGCATGCGACGTTACTTTGCTCAGCTCTGGGATACTGGGCGTATACTTACAAAAAAAGTTAAGAGCTCGTAAGTTCATCAACCAATCATTGACGGCCTTTCAAGCAAAATCCACCAATCATAGACAAGAAAATAGAGCGCAAGTACTTACGTTCACTTAGCGAGTTTTGAAAGTAT
>NW_025945709.1:0-4170 GCF_000764305.2 Hyalella azteca | reverse complement strand
ATGACGCCTCGTAAGTTGTCTACGTCATGACGCCTCGTAAGTTGTCTACGTCATGACGCCTCGTAAGTTGTCTACGTCATGAAGCCTCGTAAGTTGTCTACGTCATGAAGCCTCGTAAGTTGTCTACGTCATGAAGCCTCGTAAGTTGTCTACGTCATGACGCCTCGTAAGTTGTCTACGTAATTGCTCATTGTAAATTTAGTGTCCTCGTAAGTTTCTACTTCATGGCTTTTGAACAGTTGTTCAAGTTGAAACTAATATTATGCATTATTCAACAAATCTGTATTCTTCATCGCTGTATTGTGTGGATTAGATAACACCCAAATAGGACCGAATATGAATCTCAAGTGAAATAAGAGTAAAGCCACAATAGGCAGGAGCAGATTGTGTATGACGGTGTTATCCATGTTATCTAGGAAACCGAACACAAGCACACGATCCAGCAAAGACTTCAAAATATAACATGTGACGCTATGCCCTTTTACTTATAATATTATTGTGAAGAGGGTGTCAACTTAGAACTGGTATCAGGTATACACGGTAAAAAAGTAAGATACAGCGAATTGTGGTTGAATGATCTGCGTCCTCCTATGAGAGGCCAACCACTGACTTTAATGTTTGCTAATAAAACCACACGAGCTGCTTAGCCTTTTTGCTTCGAGATTTTTTGACGTCTGGCGCCCCAACTAAATAAAATTTTGTTGTTTATTTAATTTGAATTATGGGAAGCCGGCCCCCTGCCGTTGAACCTGCAACGATGTTGAATTTAAATTTATTAGAATCCAAGTAACCAGCAAAATAATTTAACAGGTATTTAAACAAATCTAATAGTCTTCATCCGTGTCGCTTGATGCTCGAGACGATTTTTTAAATCAATATCATTATAAAAAAATTACAACAAAATGCATGGCCTCTAATTTCAGCTCCACAGCGCCTGTTGGAGAACAACGTATTGAACTATTTATGTTTACAGTTCCAGGAGATCTGGTCGGAGACACCATCCTTTTCTACAACGAGTCCTCGTCTGACGGGTGCATCCTCAGCAACAGCAACAACACAGGTCACGTCTTCAATGGTCAGTGAGCTGACTGCAGAATGATGAAATTATTTTAGATTTAATGTGTGTACGGATATGATTTAAATTAGATCAAGCAGGGGCCCTCCGGGGCTACTTATGTGGTACTGTTCAATGGCGCTTTCTCTACACCTGACGGATCAGCCAGCTCAGCGAAGTAAACGACTGTCACTAGGAAAGTGTGACATATTCTTTACCGTGACTCTGATTAAAAAACCGTGACTGATTAAAAAAACCGTGACTGATTTACCGTGACTCTGATTGTTCTGATTTGAAAATAGAAATGCACAAAAGCCAGTTACCTGTAATTTCGCTCCTTCTCCCCCACCCTTCCTCTCCACCGCTTTTAGACCCTTCTCACCCTCAGAACCAACTTGTCCAACTCAAGAAAATTGTCGTCAGGATACCGACTGACTTACTCAAAATTTTCCCTGCGACTTTTGCTGAACTTGATGCTCCACTAATTTGATTCACAGACTCGGCCACCTGATTTTACGCCATAACTAATGACGCGCAATTGACAAGCTTGCATCGAAAAACCGCAAAAGCAAATTCAAAAAAACAAAAAGAACTTTAACCCAAAACCCCGAACCTAAAACCGCCCCAAAAATTTTTGTAGGACAGCTTTACAGAGACGTAGGAAGCCGCACCACCGACCAAATTAAACACGAAATAACTACACAATAAAACTGACTACACATACAGGACATAATAAAAAATAAGCGCTACACTCGAATCATGAAAATCGTAACCACAGGCACTACAATAGCCCCACACATACATACAAACGTACTTTGAATGTAAAACACTAAAATAACGCTCTCACGATGCGAACAAGAACAGTACACAACTTACTTATCAGTTTAAAGGGTTACAAAATAGAAGACCACCTTCACACCAATCCACATCCCCACTCCCTCTTGCTCCGAATGCGCCGCCTAAGACCGTACTTATACCCAATGCATTAACACCACAAAAAATGCCAAACGACGGATGCAAAGCCACGACGGACGGATGACAACACCACTCTTAAAGTATTCAACTACAAGGTACTTACGAGTAGCTACAATAATGACAGCACACCACACTCCGGTTCTGTCCTAGCCATTAGGAGACTCATATCTTGCAAACTTCAAGAAAATTTTCACATTGAAATGCTCTCAATTACAATTGACGCCGCCATCACTGCATGAGCAACGCACAACTCACCACGTACAGACCACATCAACTATACAGACGTCTAACAACTCTTTAACAGGTCCCCATCTCGTTTACCTACTCACAGACATAAACGCAAAAACAAACACTAGGAAACAGCTTCTACAACCATATAGGAAGACAATTACACACACTAGTAATCCGCGAAAATGTACCCACATCGGCCCTCACTCTCCAATTCTCATCACCCACAGCAGCAAGTCATCATCAGGCATAAGCAACATCATCAAGAGCCAAACATGCAAGTCAACAGACCAACCAACACAGCTCAAATCAAATTGACTGCAATAATACTAGAAGCGCACACCGCCCGCCTAGCACGATTATAGAAAACGACAAATAAGTGATGAGAAGTACAACAAATCGCCTCTCTTAATGCCAGGTCTCAACGAAAAAATATTCGTTAGACTGTTTAGGAGAGACAATGACCTCAACCCAATCCCTGGAGTCCCTCACAGCACCTGGTACTGTGACGAAATGAGGACAAAGAACTTTGGACTGATTCTCTCGGTTAACTACCTGGACTCTTACAAAATAATCGTCTATACTACTTGCGACGCAAAAACTAAAATTCAACAGACCTACATATCGAACCCGGTGGAAATCTAGTAGCTATTTCAAACAATCGTCAGTTTGGAAAAGATCCGGTCGAAGGACCTGTTTTCAGATCTCCTGTGGACAAGCCATGAAAAGTACAAGAATCGGCGACAGGCCACACCAGGCCTACTCTTCAGCGCCGTCATCACTATGTTTTGTCACGTTATGTTATAAGCAACAGAAGGTATTCCACAACACTCACATACAGTGGGGAAAATAAATATTTAGTCAGTTACCAATTGTGCAAGTTTTCCCACTTAAAAAGATGAGAGAGGCCTGTAATTGACATCATAGGTAGACCTCAACTATGAGAGACAAAACATGAAAAAAATGAGACAGTCATTTTATCGGACTTTTAAAGAATTCATTTGCAAATAATGGTGAAAAATAAGTATTTGGTCTCCTAAAAACAAGCAAAATTTCTGGCTGTCACAGAACTGTAACTTTTTTTAAGAGACTTCACTTTCCCCCACTCATTACTCGTATTAATGGAACCTCGTTTGAAGTCGTTAACAGTATAAATGACACCTACCCAAAACCTCAAACAGTCACACTCGCAACTCCACTATAGTGAAGATGAAAAGAGCTATCGGAAGACACCAAAAATCGAATTGAAGACCTACATCAGGCTGAGAAGACTGAATCTGCATATGATTAGAGAATGGCGTCCTACTTCTACTTTATTTCTAACCTTTCTTTTAGTCTTGATGTAGTGATTTCAACCGAAACTATACTTATCGATATAAGGGGTTGCGTCGACAGTATTTATAGTTATTTCAAGACAACCAGTTATTTCGACACCTGTATTGATCTCATCAATCGTATGGAACTCTCGATAGAGTTTTTAAATAGACATTTTAAACATACTGTCAGGTTTCTAGCACGAGGGTCGGCGCGTTGAAAAGGTTCTCACGCTGGCAGTTAGGCGACGAATTGACAAGGGAAAAGATTCAAATAAGCATGTCAACTCTTATATAATTAAAGTGGTAAATCCTACTCTAGTACAGGACTGGGCGTTCGAGCTAGATACTATCTCCTAACAGGCACAATACGATTACTCGAGGGGACCTCAGCGGGAAACAATTAAAAGTAGCTAACATGAGAATACTATTTCAAATTTTCACAGATGTACATCACCCGAGGTCTGTGTAGGCGATAGCGTCCAAGGCGAAGCTGAGGGCGGTCTGGCTGATGCCGTTGAGTGCAGTACACTTTACAGACTCGCGAAATTTCGAAGAGCCGTCGTCGTGGATCCTAAAGCACGGCGATGTGCGGGAAAC
>NW_025945708.1:20313-72569 GCF_000764305.2 Hyalella azteca | reverse complement strand
ACTTCCTTTATACTACATAGATAGGAAAAATGTTGTTGTTTAGGCCACTATATTTAGTTTAGCAATATTCCAATTAGTTTCGCTAGTCGCTACTATGACTGTTTTACGACGTGTCAGAGGTGCGTCCCGAGTTGCCCCGCCAGTCCCGAGTTGCCCCGGTTGACGGTACCATCTAGTGTACTAAATAATAAAATTTGATTTCGTAAAATTCAATTTTAATTAATTTTTTAATTTAATTTAATTCTACAGCTTCAATCGGTAAAAATGAGCATCATAGGAATGAAAGTAAAACTGTCATTCATACATCACAAATTGAGTGACAACGGATGGATTTGATAGGTATTTTATTAATCCTGTTTATATATAAGAACGGAAATGACGTTTCTATTTCAGAATGATAATGGAAATGTTCCTACTATTTCAGAAACTTTTCTTGAATACACTTGCGAAAACTAAAGTTCTGCAATCAATGAGGTCTTCGATAATGACAAAATTGTTCAATTTAAAATTTTTAGCTATATGAGTGAGACCGTCAAATTCTTCATTCGTCAATCATCATAGAAGCTGTAAGGGAAAATTTGTTGTTTTTGATGTATAAGAATGTTTTTCAATTAAAAGAAATGCAATACTTGATTTTTGGAAATACGATGCTAAAATTAATGATCCGTACTAGAATTCAATAGACGCTATGATTTCAGAATTATCCTCAAAAAGCGTGTTTTAGTTCGTTTGATCATAAACTACATAATTATTCATTCTCTTGCACTAAGTATACGAATGATTAGTTGGACTCCGTTACTACCACGTAAGCTTGATATGAACGATGCTACATATTTGCGGCCATTTAATGATCGGTTAATGGCTTTGACTCTTGATACCCATACTATTGTACAAATATTGTGGTAGACACATCATAAAGATGTTTCAATGCAAAGATTCTTATTTAAGGGATAATAAATCGATTCGTAATTGTTTACTTCCACTATAGATATAAATGAACATCATTCAATATATTTTAATTGCTTCTCGTGAATTCGCATTTAAATATTTATTTTGAAATCAACCATGTCAGAGTAACGAAATAATTTGTTCACGTTTTAGGCTTCCGAAAATATTTCAAACCTCTTTCAAAAATATCATTATTAATCATTCTCTTGCATTGAGCATATGAACGTTATGCCTCGTGCTGCCGCATCCGCGATTGTCATTCGTTTCTGTCAGTTGCATGCCGGGAGCCTGCTTTTGTTGTTCTATGTAGTCTTGCTCCCATGAATTGCGTGTTTAGTGTGTGCATCATGGAAAAGTTCTTTGCTGTTACATTAAGAGACAAATCTTTAACGAACTAGTACTTTTTATAATTTTAATTGTTGAGTGCATGCTGCCCTGCAGACACGCAACATTTCCAAGTGAAGTGATTACTTTATAGAAACTTTTTATACCTTTACCTATACGTGTTTAAGCCAATAAGAAGTTTATTTTTTTGCCTCAAATAATGTTGTATCAAAAAACTGGTCTAGGTGTAGCAAAAATAATATATGAACTGTAAATTTTAGAATTCCATCCTGATTAGGGGAGAGGAGATTACATCAGAATTAAGTATACTATGTTGCTTCTCAATTCTACCCAGAATCCCAGTCTCCCAGATATTGTTTAGAGGCAACACCTTCAACCTTGCAAGTGGTCTGCAGATTCAGGTCTCTTGCCTCAGTTGCCTGGGTTCTGGTTTTGGCTGCCAGTTGCTTTCCTCTTGCTTGATTGGGAAGGGATACAGTAGCTTTAGCCTTTAAGCTGTGCATTTGAAAGAGCTGGTAAAGAAAGATCTTGAATGTAGTCAAATACTTCTCCCATATCATTAACATCTGACCTTCAAAGATAGTCTTATCTGCCCAACTTGTCATAGACCTGCTTGGCAAAGGCCACATTAGGCATGATTAGGGCGTGGGCTCTCACTATCTGACAAATCAGGTCTCCAAGTCAAAGAGTCATAACTTTTCATCTTTTTCTGAAGATTCAATCTGGCTATGACTGGCACTGGCAATAGGCTTGCCTAAGGCTTTATTTCCCTCATAACTGGAAACTAACTCTCCTCCAAGGCTCCAACTCCAACTTCCAAGTACTATATCAAGTATCAACATCTGATTGTATTAATTTACTAGTGCCAACTGAAACTGTAGCCATCTGCGTTTCTGTTTGCCCGGCTGAGGTCGAAGATATCCTACAGAGCTCCTTAATCATGTCTCCCACTTGAGTTCCCTTCAGTCCTTCACTCCTTTGGCCACTTCACTATCAAATACGTCAGCTGACTCCGTAAGGCGTAAGCCCCGGTGAATTTGAATCCATGTTCTTATCCTAGCCTACCCCGCGTATTTCTTATGAAGTTAAACAAATAATCTTATTTCCCCAAAAAATCAAATTTTAATACTATTTCCAATGATTTATACTCACGATTTCCTTACATGAAATTATTTCACGAGACGAAACACACCATACGTCTTACCACTTTGACGGTTGCCCCGGGAATGGGTCTTCAACAACTCTTCATCACTAATCATAGCCCCGTCCGCACGTTCAAACTTATCGTCAGTCTTGCATGTCATGCCAGGTTTGAGCGATTTTGACGGAAGACTGAAGAGCGTCCACACGCTCAAACTTTCCTTCAGTTTTTAGTGCGCTCGCAGCAATGAAGGAGCTAGTGCTGCTCGCTGCAGTGAGCGCAGTTTGTGCCACCATAATTAGGTTAAAGCGATGCAAACGTACGCGGTGGTCCCGAAAATTGTTTTAAAAAAATACCACAATGAGGGTTGATAGACAGCATCCCTACCAGCACCAGACAGCATTGACGAATTCATTTTGGCACATTCTTTCGATAAAGAGTTTATTTTCTTCGTTACAAAGTCTTTGTTTGCTGTATGATCAACTTATTTGCACTTAGCGATCAATTCCGCGCGCGCACATGCCAGTGCTCTCTTGTTCTTGTCACTGTAGCTTTTTGAGCAAATTTACCATAAACATGCATGGGAAACTACGATATAACTCGATAAACTCGCCAAAAGAAATCGTGAAATCAGTGTCGGATATCCTGGAATATGAAAAACTAGAGCTAGCGAGGAACAATGTCACAGCTCTCTTCATCAATATAGACTGAGATGCAGGGGTTGTTCCGGGTTTTACTGCGTCCTGGCTGAGATAGAGTAGAAGTTTGACCAACTAGTCGGTTGCCCGTCCTCACGCTCAAACTAATCGTCAGTCTTGCATGAACCCAAAGGCCTCGCCCGTCCGTCTTTTCCAGGTTTGTCAAACCTCAAACTCCGCCCACCCGTCATGCAAGACGTCAAACTTTGAGCGTCCACACGCTCCGTCTTGTCGGTCAAACCTGGCATGACATGCAAGACTGACGATAAGTTTGAACGTGTGGACGGGGCTTATATAGAGGAAGATCCAGTCATTGACTGCTTGAAGGCGGAGACTGGAGAGCTTGCGCTTGCCTGTCGGATAATGGTACTCGCTACCATGCTCGCTAGTCGCTACTACTTGGCAGTCGGCTTGGTCACAGTCAGTGACTGCTAGACGTCAGTTGGTGTAGCGTTAATTAAGCTAATCAACGGTAAACAAAGCGCGGGTCTCGATATTAATCAAACCCTGCAAAGGTATCAAAGCCTGCATATTGAGCATCAACCCAAGCTCTACAATGAACACTCTCTACTAATAAAGATTAAAGACAGTCATTGATCGTTGCGAGTTCTGTCAAAGATTCAAACTTAGGACTAGAGCAGAGCCCATGCGAGCAACGGTGCTGCCAGAGAGACCATGGATGAGGCTGGGTGCTGACTTGATGCAACTGGATGATAAAATGTACCTGATAGTCGTAGATTATTTTAGCAGGTGGATTGAATTTGAATATATGGAACGGCCTGATAGCCAGACGGTAGTAGATAAATTTTCAAATATGTTTTCAAATTATGGTATTCCAGAAATCTTAGTTACTGACGGCAGGCCGCAATTTTCGGGAGTTTTATTTAGAAATTTTATTGATTTTTGTGACATTAATCATCATGTTTCTGACCCATATTTGCCACAGGCTAACGGGTGCGCGGAGCGGGCGGTCCGGCAGGCGAAGCGCCTACTTAGATGCGAGAATCCATGGATTGCTCTAATGAATTATAGAAACACGCCTCTGGACACCACCGGCTGCTCCCCCGCTCAGCTGCTGCAGGGACGCAGGTTGCGCACCAGGCTGCCTGTGTTGCCAGGTGCACTCCTGCCTCGTTGGCCGGACATAGATGGGGTCAGAAGGACGGATGCTCAGGCTAAGTCGAGGTCCACGGTTAACTATAATAAGCGACATGGTGCTCTTCCTCTGCCAGAACTGAGACCGGGCCAAAAGGCTAGAGTAAGATTGCCCCACGAAAAGAAGTGGAGTGAACTTCCTACGACTATTACTGCGAGGCGGGGGAGCTCATCGTACTTGGTGCGCAACAGGATATTTTTGCAAGCTCTACCGGAAGTCACTGCCCCTCTGGAGGATAGGGTGCAGGATGTAGTGCCTGGTTCGGCGGCTGAGGGAGGGGCGCTGATGGTGGCCGAGGAAGCTGAGCCTGCAGCAACGCCTGCTCCGTTGCCTCGTGTGGTCGAGGAGCCCTGTGTGGGGCAGCAAGACAAGGGTTGTGCCCCTCCGCTGGGTGTCCCACCACAAGTACATAAATTGACGGAAAAACCGCTTTATACTTCACGGTTCGGTAGGGTAGTCAAACCTGTAGACAGGTTGGGTTTTTGAACTTGTTAATTTTTTCATGATGATCGGTATATGTAAATTTTAATAAATATTCCTATTAAAAAAACGTGAACAAGTAAATCGGGCAACCTTTTATTGCTCGGGTTTACGCATACTTTATTTCAATGTACTAGATAAGGGTGGGGCTCCATCTTCCAAAGAGGAGATGTACCGAGGTTTGAGCCTAACGCCTTGCTACGCGTTGACGTGACCGCGACACGTGGTTGTCATAGGAGGTCGCGGCGCGTCAATCGGCCTTTCCTTGTGTCAACCTCCTACTGAATTACATGAGCGTGTCCCTGATCGTCTTTCACTGACTCGAAAGACTGTTGCAATATCAGTAATTTGAATACTAACTATTTGATTGCTATCCATGTTTACTGATTACATCATTCGTCTGTATTATTGCAGGGCTAACTTCAATATAAACAACGTCCGGCGAATAAACGGAATTATCCGGCGAACGTAGAGAGACTCTATGGTTGGAGCAAAGGTTGGGTTTGGCCGTGCAGAGAGGCAATGCAGCTAGCATCCTAACAACAGAGAAAAGTTCGATGTGGGCCCGCTCCTCGCTCGCGTCACAGCTCAGTGACCCTCGGAGTCGGTGTAGGCCACCATCAGAGACGTTAAGGTCGGGGCCCTGATCATTGACATGAAACCATTCCCTGTTTTTAATTAATAAAATCAATTCCTTTTTTTTTTGTTGGGATGGTGAGTGTGGGAGGCCTTTAAAAAATATATATATATATATAAACAATCATCAATGAGAGCAAACGTTGAACATCACTGCCTATATTACGCAACAGTTTGGAAAGCCTGTTACTTGTATTTAGTGCAAATGATGGTCATTTCAAACGCAATATTTTTTATTCTGGATTTGTGCTTCAAAGCACCACTGATAGCTTATTCAAAAATATAAATCAGTCAAAGTAGGTTAATTTGGCTATGCCCGTAATCCAAAGTTTGCGCTGATGAATACGCTCGCTAAATTACTATGCTGAAGAAGAATAGGTGTTCACTAGGCCTTTGAAGTTTGAATTCTCCACACACCACAGGAGAAGGCTCTGAATTATTCATGTTGTCTGTGTTGTCACGAAATAAGTCTTCCTATATGCTGAGGCTCAAATGGCGCTCCAGTTAATAGTTTTCTTGATTAGCGTTTACCTAATCAGGCAGACTTGCTACCTGCAATCAACCATTTAAGCTCGATGTCTCTTCGCTGATGATCTAATGCATGGTCAGTGGAAGTCCCCTGCTTCTTCATTGTGCGTTGAGAATGGAAATGTGTCATCTGCGTTCCTGAATGCACCGCCAAGCAAGAAAGAATTTTGGAATAATTAATTTTGTCTGTGTAGCCATGATTCACAAGTCAGTCCACGCTCATGCTAACGATATGCTTAAAATAAATACGACATCACCCATCACTAAAGGTCACGCGCCATTTTCGGCCAAGGTCTACTGATAACATGATCATATAACGTATCGTTGATTAGAGAAAACATATTGGCTACTTGCCATCAGCCATGTAATCTTAACGTTACTGCGCTGATGATCCGATGCACGGTCAGTAGAATTAATTTGCTTCTTTATTTTGCGTTGCTAATTAAAAAGTGTTGACTGCGTTTCTAAACGCCCTTCATAGCTCGAATAAATGCTTGGCATGATAAATTCTGTTTGTGCAACCATGGTGCACAAGTCTGTCCACGCATAGTGCTCAACCGGCGCTGAGTGTGAATAGTATAGTTATCAATCAAAATTTGCGCAATTTGTTCAGTGCGAGCAAATGAGATGCCAATAAGTCATTCGCCTTCACTTTATTAACGCACTTATGTTCTAACTTGTTTTTGAAACGTTACCCCCGCGGTGACGCTGAATCGAAATTGTTCCAAATAATCTTTGAGGTCAAAAGCAAGTGAAATCTCTGTACACCACGGGTGAATGCTTGTAGAAATCACAATAGATATTGTGGGCCATCGAGTTTCCTGCATTTTTACTTGCAATATATAGAGATCTGTGATTAGTTCAAAAGGCTTTGAATCTTTAATGTGAACACGCCGATTTATCTTGGACGTGCTATGGAAGTGTTTTTATTTGCGACCACGCCTTCTTAAAATTCTTGTTTTTTTTTTTTTTTGATTGATCTCTCTTAGTTTCAGTTATGTTTATTTACGTTGAAAATGAACGTTTTCTCGAGCTTTAAATAGGAGTCTGACTCTGAATTGCTCTTGGGTTTGGCCTTTTGTTCTGCAGTGACCACCTCGGCCTCTGGCCTTGCACTTCCAATGAACCCTTAAAACAAATGTACCTTCCATCATGAGGACAACTTATTTTCTTTCAAGTTCAATTTTCAAATCGCATTGGAGTTTGCCCTCCTTCCACTTCAATGGCGACTTGCTTGCCTGTCAAAAGTGCAGCTAGTCGCAAAAAATTTTAAAGTATTTAATCCGTTGGAATGGAAGTAATAAAACGGGATACTGTCCACCTTAAAAGGGGAACACTTAATTATTAGTTTGCTTCTTATCTGTTTTGAGGTGTCTTTCTTTTTATTCATTGCTAGTTCATATTGTCTGTAATTGAAATTTTTGTTACAAGCAGTGAAAATGCTTTATGATGAACTTTCTTTTTCATTCATTCAACACTCCCCTGCCTTCACCCCTCATAGAAATGACCCTGAGGAACCGATCGATCGAAGCTACAGCTTCAGCCCCATCATTCATTTCATTTACGGGACCAAGACTAAAGAGTATCATGGCTACGTCTCAAGATCATGCATAGCACACGTATTTGAATTGTGCATACAAGACGTTTGCACTTGAACGCATTCACGTGGAAGTCAATTACTCAAACTGATTGCATCTGGACAATATTATATATACATATCGTTGAAAATTTTTCATTACCAAGAAAAGGAATAAAAATGTTGAAGTTTATCCTCAAACATATTTCCTCTAGAATACATTCCAAATAATATACGTTTAAAAATTACTTTTTAAAGACAACACTTCTAAAGAATCCAGTGTCTCCAATGTTAAAGATGTACAATGAATATCTCATTTTATTTTCGAATAGTAAAAAAATTGTATTTTCAATTTTTTTAATATGTAATTTTTTTCAAAATTATTTATTCTGTCAATTGATTCATGCATTGCCTCCGACTTCACACAAGTGTGCAAAATTTCAGATCAATCGGAAAGGTAAAAGTGTGTCAAATATCAGCTATAAGATTTCTAGCTGATAATTCACTCTAAAACAAGTACATATGTCCCGAAACCTCCATTCAATGTAGTTAATGACATCGATGACAAAAAAAGAAAGAAACGATGCCGACCGATCACGCCACAGTGACGGCCATTGAGTTGCTCGCTCAACAGCGCCGGGGAGCGCAGCCGTGCACCACCAATTTTGTGCACCAATAAGCCCTAAATCGAACGCCTTGGATCTCTCCGGACATCCACCAATCAGCCTTGAACCACTCGGCTTTTCAGCGCTACTAGCCACTTCTCCAGCCAAGGTATCAACACGTACATCGTTGTCTCTCTCGGCCGCGCCTCGGGCACTTGCCGGCGCATGCCTCTGAAGCGGCTGAACCTATACACGAGGCTAGTAGCGTGGACAGTTCAAGCGCCGGATGAACTAGCGGCTAGTACTATCCCTGTGTACAGGCACCTTAACGAAGTAAGGTTGTCTGAAAGAAGTAAATGTTCCTTTAGATTTCTTCACTGCATGGGTGACCGTACGGAAAGGGTGTATGTAAGTATATGCGTTAACATTTCCCATACCGAAGCATGAGATAAAGGTTATGAGTGTAGTAGAGCTTTGATTGATGCTTAATATGCAGGCTTTGGTACCTGATTAATATCGAGACCCGCGCTTTGTTTACCGTTGATCAGCATAGGACAAAATTTAGAAATGTAAATACAATTCTGGATACCTAATATATGTATGGAATTCATAGATTTGTTGCTATGTATCAATCAACGTGGAAATTCTGTTCTAGGGTTGTCGTTCTTGCCTGTTCAAAGAACTGAAACAGGGAGTTATCATTTGAACGTTTGAAAAATTCCACCAAAGAATGAAAGTAACTCTGGCGCTCAAAATTACAGTAAAAGACTGCATGAACGGTCCCAAGTCTTATTCCACGTCTGGGACAAATTTACGGCCGGTCTCGCTACTTATTCCTCGTCACAAGAGTGCCATGCTACGAGAGCAAGGTTAAAAAACGTGAAGCATTCATAAAATACTCGACTAATAGTAATATGAGTAATTGTCAGTTCTTGGAAGCAATTATTTCACAACATTCAATGAAATAACAATCGCATTCCAACCCATCGTACAGAAATATATAACCCTAGGGACATTATACATTCTCTTACAGCCACAAGATTAAACAAACAACCTCCCGGAATCCACACCAACGCGATGTACCCGATACCAGCATTATCATACATAAGATATTGGTTTAAATCTTGACTTGATGAGGAAATTAAAAATGAACTGATTCTAAAAAATCTCTCGTTTGACCTATTGTTTCATATATTTCATACATTCCACTATGGATTATGGATCATAGATCAAATAATTGAGGCAGCAATGAAGCAACAAGTTCCATACTGAGCAGTGAGCATCGAGGACTTTAGCATGCGTTGAGAATTGTGATGAATAAGCTTTTTTAATTGTGAGTCTCGCTGACAATACTCAACAGCGGGCAAATTTTGATACTTCTGTTGCTTGGCACTGACAGGCATGCATAAGGCTCGACACAAACAAGACAATGCCAGAAAGACCACTGCAGGCCACTCTCCTCCATGCCCATTGGGGAGGTCAGTTGCGTTCACCGTGAAAGCACGTGTTTGAATTGCGATCTCTAAAGTAACCGGTAAATTTCTGATTCAGTCTCTTAGATTCTTATAACTAAGGCCTCAGGGACCCAATGCCTTAAGTTTTCTGAAGGACCCAATTGGTCTTGCTAAGGGTGTTAAGAGCTCACCCTTCTGTGTAATTGGGGACCTGATTGTTCGCACTAACCCACGACGTCAGCTAATTGCTTTGGAGTCTCCTTCATTCTGTGGTAATATGTCCAAATATCTCTCGGTCTCAACAATCGGCAAATGGGCAGTTCACTGTTATCAGCCTGGATCTGATATACGAGTATATGGAGTCCTGGGCCCAATTGATCGAAGTGTTGAGGTAAAGGACATGCTAGAAGTTGCAAATGCAGGAGATATTGTTCAATGGAATGCCGCGGCTGAACAAATTTCGCGAATTTACCAAGAAGTAAAGTAACGGTTTTAATTATCCTATGTTGAAAAATTAGGCATGGAAACTACGCATATCTCCGTTATGTTTTCTACAAATAAAAAAATAAAAATGCGACAAATAACAAATGCTAAAAACGACACTATCCTCACATGCTCTACGATACTTCTCCATCCTCAGTATTTATTATATACGAGTTCGTTCGTTGGCAAGAGAATGCATCTTATTACTAGCTATAATATAGCAGGTTAGCCTGGCGTTGCCGAATAACTTTTATTTGATAATTCCATTTATAGGTATTAACTTATAAAATGTTTTTGAAGCAAAGGCTAATCAAACTTACACATGGAACTCTTATTTACCTGCCTTTTCTCCTCTATTCTTCTCAAGAGGTTGTCGCATACGTGTTGATTTCAGCGAATTAACAATTTGCTGGCAGTGAAAAACAGTTGGCTGAGCTGCGACCGGCCCAGTAGAACACGCAAGCCCTACAATCTGTCAACTAAAGCCCTCGAGTGCAACTGGCTTTCAGCCTCCAAAAATACATAGCATGAAATTGAAAATCAATGCGCAATACAAATTGAGTGCGCCGACATAGGTTCATGGGTACTGATGACATAGCGCAATTTCAGGTATGACTAATGTAGAAACGAGTCGATGATGGAAAAAAAATTTTCCCACTTCGAACACATTTCTTCTTTAAACATGAAGTATATATTTTTTATTGTCAATATTTATTGTAACTATTGATGTTTCATTCCAAAATTAATTATCGCTCTAAGGTCTTCGTTTATATTGAATTATTTTCACACAATTACAAAATTACATAAAACAGTGACGGGCACTGTCCAGCATTGAGTGTGTAGCGACCATGTATATACGTTTCCTCAAGTTACCCCCGACACTCATTTTCTAGGAACGTTGCTAGCCTAGTGAATTCTAGCAGAGTTACCCATCAACGCTAACTCAATATCATTATTCATGTCATTGCCTTAGACATCACAATTAGTTATCAACTTCAATTGAAATCCTGTTAAATATGAATTAGCTATTTATTTATAATATCAGCACCTACCTAAGACATTGCAATATTAAGTAACTCTTGTAGTCATAATCATTTATAAATCTGTAATACAGCACGTAACCTGTCCTCCAGACCTAGTTCCAGTAAATGAGGAGAATATGTACTGTGTTTCATTCCTCGATACGAAACACAATTGTAAGACGCTAGCGCAGTCTGGTCTCTGTCTTACACGCCTTAGCCCAGTGGTTCCCAAACTTTTTCAGGCTGGCTCCCCCTTTGGCTCCCTAGTGAGCTTCTAGCGCCCCCCACAGACACATATAAAAACATATGCCTCTTTCTTGAAATTTAGCACGCTGCAATTTTAATAGATAAATGTTAAACACAAATGTTTATTTCACAAATAGAACCCCATATAGTGAACCAATATGTTTTTAAGCTGTTTTAACTGTTTCAGCACTAGAAACCTAGGACGTCTCGGGCAAATTCACGGCCGGACTCGTGGCCAGTCGCACGATCAATCTTCAAATTCAATTATCAAGTAATATCTCCCAAACTAATGAACGCAGCTCAAGGAAACTTGGAACATATATTCATCAGAACCTAACGTTGATTTTTAGCTCGTAAAAAATTTATAATTTCTCCTTCATTCGTGAGTTATATTGCGATAAAGGCCGAAATTCGCAGTGATCAAAGAATTTCTTCCAAACTACTGAACAGATTTGAACGAAATTTTAAATATATATTCCTAACTACCAAGCATTGATTTTTTTTTTGGCTTTTAAAAATTTTCGATTTTACCTTCGTTTGCGAGTTTTTTTTTCATTTCAGTCATTCTTGATTTCACACTTTCTTATATTCGGCCCCTATCGCCGGATAATTTGTCGCTTAAATTCGCGGCGATCAAGAAATTTCTTCTAAACTACTGAACAGATTTCAACGAAACTTTGTATATAAATACCTAACCTCTCAACGGTGATGTTTAGCTCGCGGCAATTTTTCTATTTTGTTTTCGTTCGCGAGTTATACAGATATATGAGGAACGACCGGCTTTTCTACCGGCCGGTTTAACCAAGAGCAAACGAAGGCAAAACGAAAAAATTGTAGCAAGCTAAACATCACCGTTGCTGAGGTTAGGTATTTAAATACTAAGTTTCGTTCAAATCCATTCAGTAGTTTTGGATTAATTTTTTGATTACTGCGAATTTAAGCACGTATTGCTGTTTAAATCACGAATGAAGGTGAAATGAAAAAAAAAACTCGCGAACAAAGTCACAATCGAATACATTTTTAAGAGCTAAACATTAACGTTCGGTAGTAAGGACTGTAAATTCAAAATTTCGTTCGAATCTGCTCAATAGTTTGGAAAAATTTCTTGATTACCCGGTACTGTGAATTTCGTATTGCCATATAACTATGGCAAAAACAAATGAAGGCAAAATTAATAAAAAAAATTCACGAGCTTAACATTACCGTTAGGTCCTAATGAATACGTGTACCAAGTTTCATCAAGTTAAGTTCATTAATTTGAGAGATATTACTAATTACTTGAACATTGAATTGGAAATTGGCCGTGAGATCGGCCGCGAGTCCGGCCGCTAATTTGTCCGAGACGTAAACCCAGGAGAGGTTAAAAAACAGATCTCGGTGAAAAAAAACCATCGTTGGGAGTCATGATGTGCTGCGCGTGTTGTGTACAAATCGTCAAACAAACGTTCGAACTTCTGACTTCGGACTACCGCCCCCCTATCGCCCCCCAAACGCCCTCTGTTTCCTTACCGCCCCCCAAAATCTTTCCACCGCCCCTAGGGGGGCGATATCGCCCACTTTGGGAACCACTGCCTTAGCCGAAACAAAGGGCTTTTGGTACAACCAAACGTTTGGTACGAGTCACAGACCTTAAGGGACTCAATACCGCGCTGCTAGCATTCCCACGTCTTACAACTGGTGACCCTGAGCTCAAGAGAGTCTCCACCGTCTACAACTGGTGACCTCGAGCTCAAGAGAGTCTCCACCGTCTACAACCGGTCACCCGGTGACCCCGAGCTCTCGAGAGAGTTCACCCCACTACTCGCTCCACTCCGCACGGGGGTAACGATCACTTCATCGCGTGAACGGAAGCTGCCTCCCACACGGAGTCCGCCAGTCTTGCAAACTGGTGACCTGGAGCTGTCACCAAGAGTTCACCTCCCTCCGCACTGGGGCAACGATCACTGCATCGCGTGAACGGAAACTGCCCCTTACACGGAGCCCGTTTCCCCCTAGCTCTACCTACTGCGTCTGACTGCGGAGGTTGTAAAAAACCTGTCAACGCTACGGCTGTTTCATACACGTGGCCTTCCTCTACATCACGCCCGGGACTACCACAGGATCTCCTTGCCTGACACCGGTCAGCCCTGCTGCTTCAACTGACTCGCATACATCCCTGTCAACCGACAGACCGCCTGTATCTGCAGTTACACTGAAGCTACCACCAAAGGCACGTGCAACATCACAGCTCCAGCGATAAATAATTCCGCAACCTCAGGTCTGTGCAGTAGATTGGGAGATAGAGTTAACGACACTACATATTAGTCTGAGTGCCGGAGTCTGCATGACTGCAGCTGAAGGCTGTCTGCCTAAGACTGAGACTCTGCTGGGACTGACTAACAGTGCGCTTTCTCAGCTTATATACGCGGTGACCCACGAGTAGTGACGTCACAGAAGGTGACGTAATAGTCAGTAATGACATCACAACCCTTTCTCAGCTTATATACGCGGTGACCCACGAGTAGTGACGTCACAGAAGGTGACGTAATAGTCAGTAATGACATCACAACCTGACACATCGTCAGCACTAGCGCTATTATTCGATACTATCTTACATTACTATCTTTCTTATTTCATACACAACACTTGTATTTTCGCGATGTGTCAGCGATTACTGAACAACTGATGAGAAATGAAAGCCCTAACTCTGATATTTTTTATGAACGCAACTTTGGTTCTCGGCGTCAATCAACACACTTGATAACTTGAACAATTCAAAATATTTGTGCATGAAGAAAAGCGAGTTAAGAGAGTTAGTGAACTCTCATCTCTCTTCTCCGCATCTAATTTATGTAGTGTTCACTGAACAAACTTAAGAAAACCGGCAGGGCCAAGTAACCGCACAGGCCTGATTGATACTGATTGGCATATGAGTTTTCAGTAGAGCGTCGAAGCACAGATCCGCAAGAAATAATCTCGAGCTTGAAAAAATCAATTCACATCAAATAGACCTATCGGGCATTTCAAACTCACATGCGTGAAGGCTGCAATGATCCAGGCATTCATGGATATATGTTTATAAGTGTCATCCATTAAGTACAACTTTTGAATCATATGCTCAGTAGACATGGGAAATACTTAGAGTGCTAGATTCTCCAGGTGAAATAATAAATTCTAATGGTGGAATTGAGCGCGATGATATTTGTAGATCCCGCTCTCACCTTGTGTATTATTGATTAGTGGAGGACGGAGTTGTGTATTACAATTGGGATCCTATTTGTATGGAGCGTATTTACCTCAACAGCTTTACAAGTGTACCTATGTTCATACCAAAGTTACAATTATATTCATAAATTATTCATTTTGCGTGTGCAAAATGGATACAATTTAACAAAGCGGGATCCAATTTTGAGTAAGCCGAATTTACTACCTGAACCCTTATTTCCTGCTAGTCAGCATGGTGGGGGCAAGTCTGGCATTGTACACCTTAAAAGAGTAATACTTAATTATTAGTTTGCTTCTTATCTGTTTTGAGGTGTCTTTTTTTATTCATTGCTAGTTCATATTGTCTGCAATTGGAATCTTCGTTACAAGCAGTGAAAATGCTTTATGATGAACTTTCTTTTTCATTCATTCAACACTCCCCAGCCCTCACCCCTCATCGAAATGAACCTAGGAACTGAAGCTACAGCTTCAGCGCCATCATTCATTTTATTTACGGGACCAAGACTAAAGAGTATCATGGCTACGTCTCAAGATCATGCATATAAGCATGCACGCATTTGAATTGTGCATACAAGACGTCTGCACTTGAACGCATTCACGTGGAAGACCTAGCGGACAAACTTAAAATTGTATATTGGAATAAATATTCAGTTTTGTTAAAGACCAGAGAATTAGTTTTATTTATTAGCTTCTTGTTTGTTTTTTCAATAAGTCGTACTAAATTCTTCGTAGGTGTTGGAAGGTTGAAAGTTAAATTACCGTTAGACATTTTTAATATTGAACGACGTTTCGAATGTACAACATTCATTTTCAAGTTAAAGACGCATTGAGTAACGAAATTCCAACACCTACGAAGAATTTAGTACGACTTATTGAAAAAACTAACAAGAAGCTAATAAATAAAATTAATTCTCTGGTCTTTAACAAAACTTGCTTAAGAGAAGAAATTCTGCCAGCCTACACGAATAAATATTTGTATAGGATGGCAGAATTTCTTCTTTCAAACAGGTTTCATTGAAGACCAGAGAATTTGTTTTATTCGCAAGCCCACAACGAGAAGAATCTCTGGTCTTAGAAGCCCACAACGAGACCATCACTCGTACGGTGCGTCGTCATGATCGAGATGCCCCGACGCCAACCAACTCGTGACAGCTGAGGCCCTCATCATTAAGGATAGGACCCCAGCCATCAAACCTACAAGCTACTGGATTTGTCAGAACCTTGGGACTGTTTTCGGAGTAATTTTTGGTGTTTTGATTTTTGTTCATCTTAATATTTAGAGAATAGGCATTATTTCTAACCAATTCTGTTTTTTTAGTAGTATCCTATTTACATGATTTTGTACTTATGTCGACCCAAATTTCGTCACTCAATGCGCCTTTTAACTTGATAATGAATGATTGAAACATTCGAAACTTCGTTAACGAAATAAAAATGTCCATCGGTAACCTGATTTTCGATTTGCCAGTTCAAACTAAAAATATTGTTCGATATATGGAATAAATATGTATATATATATTCATTCCAACCTATTAAATAGTTTAATATCCTTTGCGACCAGCTGCACTTTTGACAGGCAAGCAAGTCGCCATTGAAGTAGAAGGAAGGGCAAACTCCAATGCGAATTGAACTTGAAAGAAATAAGTTATCCTTACGAGGGAAAGTACATTTGTTTTAAGGGTTCATTGGAAATGCAAGGCCAGAGGCCGAGACGGTCACTGCAGAACAAAAGGCCAAACCCAAGAGCAATTCAGAGTCAGACTCCTAATTAATGCTTGAGAAAACGTTCATTTTGAACGTATATAAACATAACTGAAACTAAGAGTGATCAATCAAAAAAAAACAAGAATTTAAGAAGGCGTGGTCGCAAATAAAAAGACTTCCAAAGCACGTCCAAGATAAATCGGCGTGTTCACCTTGCAGATTCAAAGCCTTTTGAACTAATCACAGATCTCTATATATTGCAAGTAAAAAATGCAGGAAACTCGATGGCCCACAATATCTATTGTGATTTCTACAAGCATTCATCCGTGTTGTACAGAGATTTCACTTGCTTTTGACCTCAAAGATTATTTGGAACAATTTCGATTCTGCGTCACCGCAGGGGTAACGTTTCAAAAACAAGTTAGAACATAAGTGCGTTTTTAAAGTGACGGCGAATGACTTAATGGCATCTCACTTGCTCGCACTGAACAAATCGCGCAAATTTTGATTGATAACTATACTATTCACACACAGCGCCGGCTGGACACTCTGCGTGGACAGACTTGTGAACCATGGTTGCACAAACGAAATTTATCATGCCAAGCATTTATTCGAGCTATGAAGGGCGTTTAGAAACGCAGGCAACACTTTTTAATTAGCAACGCAAAATAAAGAAGCAAATTAATTCTACTGACCGTGCATCGGATCATCAGCGCAGTAACGTTAAGATTACATGGCTGATGGCAAGTAGCCAATATGTTTTCTCTATCAACGATACGTTATATGATCATGTTATCAGTAGACCTTGGCGAAAAATGGGGCGAGACGAGTGATGTCGTATTTATTTTAAGCATATCGTTAGCATAAGCGTGGACTGACTTGTGAATCATGACTACAGACAAAATCATTTATTCCAAAATTCTCTCTTGCTTGGCGGTGCATTCAGGAACGCAGATGACACATTTCCATTCTCAACGCACAATAAAGAAGCAGGTGACTCCTACTGACCATGCATCAGATCATTAGCGAAGAGACATCGAGCTTAAATGGTTGATTGCAGGTAGCAAGTCTGCCTGATTAAGAAAACGCTAATCAAGAAAACTATTAACTGGAGCGCCATTTGAGCCTCAGCATATAGGAAGACTTATTTCGTGACAACACAGACAACATGAATAATTCAGAGCCTTCTCCCGTGGTGTGTGGAGAATTCAAAGGCCTAGTGAACACCTATTCATCTTCAGCATAGTAATTTAGCAAGCGTCTTTATCAGCACAAACTTTGGATAACGGGCATAGCCAAATTAACCTAGTTTGACTGATTTATATTTTTGAATAAGCTATCAATGGTGCTTCGAAGTACAAATCCAGAATAAAAAATATTGCGTCTGAAATGACCATCATTTGCACTAAATACAAGTAACAGGCTTTCCAAACTTGTGATGCGTAATATAGGCAGTGATGTTCAACGTTTGGACTCATTGATGATTGTTTATATTGAAGTTAGCCCTGCAATAATACAGACAAATGATGTAATCAGTAAACATGGATAGCAATCAAATAGTTTCATCTCACTTAGAATTGAAAAGTCTGCGTTATTTTTCGCTGCATTAAGGTGCTTGTACACAGGGATAGTGCAGACGGCTAGTAAATCTGGCTAGTGTCGGTCGCTTGGTGACTATTCGGCTAGTAAGCCTGTACACACGAGGAGAGTATAAGGTGCCGCTATCTTCTCGTTCGCGCCCGCCAGTGAGTCGTTAGAAGCCGTCGAGTGAGGTCTGTGAAGATGGATAGTGTGATCACCTTCAACAACTCTAGTCTGTACGTCTTTTTTATACTCCATTTTCTAGCCCTTAAAAATACAGCGTCGGGAACAATTAAACCCTGACTAATAAGGTCTTCTTTCCGTTTCAAAATACTCGTTTCTCTCTTCATTTTGTTGGAGTAACCATCATGGAAAACATTATACTTTAATTCATATTTTTGGAATATTTCAAAGAATAATTGAATATCTGTTGTCTCTCTCGGCCGCGCCTCGGGCACTTGCCGGCGCATGCCTCTGAAGCGGCTGAACCTATACACGAGGCTAGTAGCGTGGACAGTTCAAGCGCCGGATGAACTAGCGGCTAGTACTATCCCTGTGTACAGGCACCTTAACGAAGTAAGGTTGTCTGAAAGAAGTAAATGTTCCTTTAGATTTCTTCACTGCATGGGTGACCGTACGGAAAGGGTGTATGTAAGTATATGCGTTAACATTTCCCATACCGAAGCATGAGATAAAGGTTATGAGTGTAGTAGAGCTTTGATTGATGCTTAATATGCAGGCTTTGGTACCTGATTAATATCGAGACCCGCGCTTTGTTTACCGTTGATCAGCATAGGACAAAATTTAGAAATGTAAATACAATTCTGGATACCTAATATATGTATGGAATTCATAGATTTGTTGCTATGTATCAATCAACGTGGAAATTCTGTTCTAGGGTTGTCGTTCTTGCCTGTTCAAAGAACTGAAACAGGGAGTTATCATTTGAACGTTTGAAAAATTCCACCAAAGAATGAAAGTAACTCTGGCGCTCAAAATTACAGTAAAAGACTGCATGAACGGTCCCAAGTCTTATTCCACGTCTGGGACAAATTTACGGCCGGTCTCGCTACTTATTCCTCGTCACAAGAGTGCCATGCTACGAGAGCAAGGTTAAAAAACGTGAAGCATTCATAAAATACTCGACTAATAGTAATATGAGTAATTGTCAGTTCTTGGAAGCAATTATTTCACAACATTCAATGAAATAACAATCGCATTCCAACCCATCGTACAGAAATATATAACCCTAGGGACATTATACATTCTCTTACAGCCACAAGATTAAACAAACAACCTCCCGGAATCCACACCAACGCGATGTACCCGATACCAGCATTATCATACATAAGATATTGGTTTAAATCTTGACTTGATGAGGAAATTAAAAATGAACTGATTCTAAAAAATCTCTCGTTTGACCTATTGTTTCATATATTTCATACATTCCACTATGGATTATGGATCATAGATCAAATAATTGAGGCAGCAATGAAGCAACAAGTTCCATACTGAGCAGTGAGCATCGAGGACTTTAGCATGCGTTGAGAATTGTGATGAATAAGCTTTTTTAATTGTGAGTCTCGCTGACAATACTCAACAGCGGGCAAATTTTGATACTTCTGTTGCTTGGCACTGACAGGCATGCATAAGGCTCGACACAAACAAGACAATGCCAGAAAGACCACTGCAGGCCACTCTCCTCCATGCCCATTGGGGAGGTCAGTTGCGTTCACCGTGAAAGCACGTGTTTGAATTGCGATCTCTAAAGTAACCGGTAAATTTCTGATTCAGTCTCTTAGATTCTTATAACTAAGGCCTCAGGGACCCAATGCCTTAAGTTTTCTGAAGGACCCAATTGGTCTTGCTAAGGGTGTTAAGAGCTCACCCTTCTGTGTAATTGGGGACCTGATTGTTCGCACTAACCCACGACGTCAGCTAATTGCTTTGGAGTCTCCTTCATTCTGTGGTAATATGTCCAAATATCTCTCGGTCTCAACAATCGGCAAATGGGCAGTTCACTGTTATCAGCCTGGATCTGATATACGAGTATATGGAGTCCTGGGCCCAATTGATCGAAGTGTTGAGGTAAAGGACATGCTAGAAGTTGCAAATGCAGGAGATATTGTTCAATGGAATGCCGCGGCTGAACAAATTTCGCGAATTTACCAAGAAGTAAAGTAACGGTTTTAATTATCCTATGTTGAAAAATTAGGCATGGAAACTACGCATATCTCCGTTATGTTTTCTACAAATAAAAAAATAAAAATGCGACAAATAACAAATGCTAAAAACGACACTATCCTCACATGCTCTACGATACTTCTCCATCCTCAGTATTTATTATATACGAGTTCGTTCGTTGGCAAGAGAATGCATCTTATTACTAGCTATAATATAGCAGGTTAGCCTGGCGTTGCCGAATAACTTTTATTTGATAATTCCATTTATAGGTATTAACTTATAAAATGTTTTTGAAGCAAAGGCTAATCAAACTTACACATGGAACTCTTATTTACCTGCCTTTTCTCCTCTATTCTTCTCAAGAGGTTGTCGCATACGTGTTGATTTCAGCGAATTAACAATTTGCTGGCAGTGAAAAACAGTTGGCTGAGCTGCGACCGGCCCAGTAGAACACGCAAGCCCTACAATCTGTCAACTAAAGCCCTCGAGTGCAACTGGCTTTCAGCCTCCAAAAATACATAGCATGAAATTGAAAATCAATGCGCAATACAAATTGAGTGCGCCGACATAGGTTCATGGGTACTGATGACATAGCGCAATTTCAGGTATGACTAATGTAGAAACGAGTCGATGATGGAAAAAAAATTTTCCCACTTCGAACACATTTCTTCTTTAAACATGAAGTATATATTTTTTATTGTCAATATTTATTGTAACTATTGATGTTTCATTCCAAAATTAATTATCGCTCTAAGGTCTTCGTTTATATTGAATTATTTTCACACAATTACAAAATTACATAAAACAGTGACGGGCACTGTCCAGCATTGAGTGTGTAGCGACCATGTATATACGTTTCCTCAAGTTACCCCCGACACTCATTTTCTAGGAACGTTGCTAGCCTAGTGAATTCTAGCAGAGTTACCCATCAACGCTAACTCAATATCATTATTCATGTCATTGCCTTAGACATCACAATTAGTTATCAACTTCAATTGAAATACTGTTAAATATGAATTAGCTATTTATTTATAATATTAGCATCTACCTAAGACATTGCAATATTAAGTAACTCCTGTAGTCATAATCATTTACAAATCTGTAATACAGCACGTAACCTGGTCTCCAGACCTAGTTCCAGTCATGAGAATACCTACTGTGTTTCATTCCCCGAAACGAAACACAATTGTAAGACGCTAGCGCAGTCTGGTCTCTGTCTAACACACCTTAGCCGAACCAAACGGCGTTTGGTACAACCAAACGTTTGACACGAGTCACAGACCTTAAGGGACTCAATACCGCGCTGCTAGCATTCCCACGTCTTACAAGTGATTTATTAGGGCTCATAAACGGAAGGAATTAGGGCTAATGCTTCTCTGCTTGGTGTAGCGTGTAATGTCTTTCTGACAATTATCGATGTTATGGTATGATTGTTAATGAAAAAGAAAAAAAAAATTATAAATGATGTGATCGGAATTGAAAGAAGAATTCCTTATCTGTATATGCCGGTAAAAGACACAATAGCAAAGCATTTTCAAATACGAGAGTAACTCGAAGATTTTAATCGAGACTGTATATTCTGCGAATCAACAGTGAAAATGTATTTACTAACATATAGATTAGATTAACATTTTCCAATAAAATTTCAGGTGCTGCTTTAAATACAGCGTTTTTGAAACAGGAATTGAATTCACCAATTCCACCTCAGCGGTCGGAAGAAAGTGAGGCGACAGATGCACCACTGTCAGGTAGTACCTAAGACCGTTTTTAATGTTATTATTATGCATAAATTTTGTGGTTGGTTTTTTCCCTAATTAATACAATACTGGTAGATTTTTAATTATAATTACTATAATACCGGTAGACTATAATTCTGGTAGCAGCCATATTTTAACAGCATATTCAAACCAACCATGGTGAACTAAAACCCTCATAAATCTCTATTATTAGACTTGTTAATGACTCGGTATTCATCGCTCAATGAAAAAGTCGAAGCATTCAAAGGCACGGCTCAAATATTGTTCCATCAGGCGCATCAAGATATGAATACGAAGTTTAAAATTCTGTTAATTAGCTTAATTTGAAATTCCATAAGCAAGAACATTTGCGGTATAATAGAAAACGTTTTAAAACTTATATCTCTATAAATATTGTAACCGAATTTCATGACCGTCGGATTTAAACTGAGAACATCGCAGTCTCCAGGCCCTCTCTAAAACACAACTGTTCTAAGAAGAATGATTTTTTCTGTTGTACAGCTTAGGTTCGTTCGTTGTACAGCTTAGGTTCCTAATGCAAATTGTTATTTCTTTGCTATAGTTTTACCTTAATGCACATAAATGGCGGTAAATTCACCATCTTACTTGAGGGTAATATTTTCATGTTGAAGACTCCACTTAATGAATATCGTAGACCAAATATTTTTTGTAAATTACAAATTGCAAAAAGCTTTAATTTTATTCCGCAGATTCTGGCAAAATTTAAGTGAAGGAGGAAGATGCTTCACAGGCCAATTTACAAGACCTCTCACTGCTCACCGCAGGTTCGTTTGTTAATAGTAAATTAGATTATGAGCGGCTGAGTAGCAATCAAGTAACTGAAGTGAGAAGATGGAATGGGCTGCATCCAAAAGTCATACGTACGTTCATATTTCTTTGGTATAATTGACATATGGTAAAAAATTATTAACAACAGACATTACTTAGCGAGACATGCGCAAATGGGTGACGAATGAATTATTCCGTTCATTATATCAGGATAAAAGTATCATGCGACACGTTAGGGTACGTACACAGTGAAAGCAGGTTTGCCCGCGCGGGCAACCTGCTCCAACCGGCCACAAGAATGAACATAGGATAATAATATAAGTGTTCACAGTGGAAACCTGTACGAATAGGCTTCTGCCGACAACCTGCTTATACCTATTTACCGGAATGTACTGCACATTCTTATCTGCTCAACCTGCTTGGCATATGGTCATTTTTGAATTAGTTGTACCTTTAAGCCCTCCATTTTCTTTATTTCTTTGAAGGATTATCGGAGAATTATCGGAAGTGGCGCTGGCGTCCACTGCCTAATTAATCCGATAACGACAACGCGAAATTGTTGGGACATGGGACAATGGGACATGGGACAATGGGACATGGGACAATGGTACATGGGACATGGGACATGAGACAATGGGACATGGGACATGGGACATGGGACATGGGACATGGCATGTTTATGTTTATGGTGCAAGTGATGACATGTTTATGGTGCAGTTGATGTGGGCATGTTTATGGTGCAGTTGATGTGGGCATGTTTATGGTGCAGTTGATGTGAGCATGTTTATGGTGCAGGGGATGTGTATGTTTATGGTGCAGGTGATGGCATGTTTATGGTGCAGGTGATGTGGACATGTTTTTGGTGCAGGTTCAACAGACAGTAAAGACTTCGATAAATTCTCAGCTTTTCTCATGATCAAATTTCTTCTTAAAATTTTTCTAACAGCTTTTCAGCGGTTCAGAGAGTTTGACGGGTTATATGATGAATTTATCATGCGATTTATTCATTTATAATGAGTTTTGACTGTATGATTCGTATTATTTAGAGATTTTATCAATCTTTATAGGGAATGCACAAGCATGTTTCCTGCTTCCTCTGTGAACACCCTCTCGCGCTTGTTTCAGGCGCCAGCCTCAGCTGGTAACCAGCACGCTGGCAACCTGCTTTCACTGTGTACGTACCCTTACTAACACGGACGATTTCTTCATGCTCTTTACTAAGAAAACATTTACAAGCGAGTGAACCCTATAGAAGGCGAGGAACTTAGGAATGCCAATTTTTAACAAAATGGCAATGCTAATTTTTTTACTCTAAAATTTGTACCTCCTTCTAAGCGATATGGGCTTACCCAGTTGCAGATAAAAAATTTACCGTAGATAAATCAAACCATTTGTGTTATTGGAAATCATTAGAAAGCTATTGTTAAAGCATTTTAGGACTTCATGGTTCCGCTATAATGCACACGCTGACCATATGCATACAGCTTTAAGATGCGAAACATGTAGAGATGGGAGAAATAATCAAATCAAATTACACGAGGCAGTATTCATGATGACATGGGGGAGCGCAGCCGTGCACCACCAATTTTGTGCACCAATGAACCCTGAATCGAACGCCTTGGATCTCTCCGGATATCCACCTTTCAGCCGTGCACCACTTGGCTTTGTCCTCTTCCGGCCTTGACCACCACTTGCCGTGCACCACCAGGCCGTGGATCGCATCTGACCTCCGGGCATCGTTAAATTACGTAATTTCACGTTCACCGCATCTGAGGTTAAGTTTCAGACAGCATAGTTCTGGTCCAAAATTTATCGTCCATCGACAAGTGGCCGTTCGACCGAGGGCTGGTTCGACCCACGGCCTAGATAATGACGGCTTGAAGTGTAGAAGGCTACGTTCCGGAAGGCAGGAATCATGATGGTCCATTACATCCGGGGCAGTTGTGGTCTTCGGCAGGTGACCCCGACATGACATGACTTACAAGTTACAACATATCCTAAATAAACACGGCCTTATTCCAATTATTCTTCAATACTCAAAATGTTTTTTGATTCTCAAATAGGAGGCAGAAAATTCAGTATGTTCTCAAAAATGAAGTGATTAAGTGCATGCAAGAGATGCCCGATGATCTGCGTCTCCATTACCCGAAGATCAACCCAACTCACGGCCTTTTGTACATCCTCCACGTTCCTGTTGACGAAGAAAAAAATTTCACAGCGAACGGCCTGAAGTGGAGTGAACAGAGGCCATTTTGTACTCAAGGGAAATCCAGAAGTCCAAGAATATTACTATCAGCAAATGGAAGATCAAACACTACTAGAATTTTGGTGTTACGCATATAGTATTAACGCGTAAGATAAGAAAAAGTTTTGGTACACTATTTGGGACAAAGAGAAAATCAAATTGGAAAGGACCTGCACATTCGAACAATGCCTTCAGTCCTGCAAGCTGCAGAAGATTTGTTTAAAAAAACTGCCTCGATGTACAGAAACCTTGTTGCTAAAAGCGTAATTACCCAAGAAAACATCCCTAGTGCCCTGCCGAGGAACATCAAACAAATGCAGAACAAGCAACATTTCATCATGAAGAAGCTTGCACAAAACACTGATTCAGTTTCAAACGCTTACGAGTTATTCGAGGAATTGGGGTCAGATAATATCCATTTCATACATCTTGCTCCCAGTCGAAATATTGGAATGAGCAGCCCAAGCTTGATGAAGGAGCTAATCAAGGTATTCCAAGCCGGAGAAACTGTTTAGCTGTCTTACGACACAACGAATAATTTTCTTATGTATCGTCCATGATAATGCGCCATGCTATTTTCGAGGGGGAGCCTTCTATTCTATCACCTTCTTATTGCATCAGGACTAAAGTACAAAAGCAAATACGCATTTCTTTGCAGTTTTGAAAGAGATGTTCTCAAAAAATGAATACAAATAAAAGGTAGTGCTGCTCTGACTGGGAAGCAGCCATTTTGAAGGCCTGCTCCAGTATCTTTACCGAGATGATTCCAGTTCTCTGCAGGAATCACTTGAAATCCGATGTGAGAGAATGGAATAGGAAACATCGTATCGCCCCAAGTCGAGCAAAAACGCACCTCCGAAATGTCTGCCAACTTCTCGAAACAGAAACTGACAATTCTTTCCACGAAGAAAAGACAACATTTTTTAGCACATGGGAACCAACATTCGCAGAATTTTTCGAGAAAAAATGCCAAAAGATGTTCATTGAATAAGTGATTGATTCACCTTATTTGTTATTTCATCACTCCGCAGTCTCTCGGTTTAATATATTCTGAGATATAAGCGTTGAAGTGGCTAAACCGTAAGAGGTCGTTTTGCTTTAAGCTCTACTGGCGAGTGCTAAGTGTTGTGGCCGAGGGCGGCATGGTGATTTACATTGAATAAGTGATTGATTCACCTTATTTCATCACTCCGCAGTCTCTGGGTTTAATATTTTCTAAGATATAAGCATTCAACTAGTTAAACCGTATGAGGTCGTTCTGCGCTAAGCACTATTGGCGAGTGCTAAATGTTGTGGTCCAGTGCGGAGTGGTGATTTACATTGAATAAGTGATTGATTCACCTTATTTCATCACTCCGCAGTTTCTGGGTTTAATATTTTCTGATACATAAGCGTTGAACTAGTTAAACCGTAAGAGGTCGTTTGGCGCTTAGCACTCTTGGCGAGTGCTAAATGTTGCACTGTCTAAATCCCCGTGCAAACGTCACGAAAACGTGGGATGTTGGGACTTCTGTAACAACCAAATCCCCCTGCAGACGTGGAGCTACATGGCTGCGTCTCCGAACCTCCAATATATGCATCAAACATCATCATAATCACACTTAAGCGTCTTCAGCGCCTTCAGTTATGGGCCCGTATGCTAAATAGGACACTAGCACTACGAAGTAGCGCTATATGCACTACGAAGTGTCCTGTTGGTATGCTAAATACGTCACAGACACTAAGCACTTCGAAGTAGCTCTACAATGTTTAGTGTCGCACTACTCATTCGTATGCAGAAAGACTTTAGTGCTACTTCGCTGTTAGAGTACTTTATAGATTGTGCCGCACTACGCTATGAGTCTATTGAATAATGGTAGTTAAGTGCTCAAATAATTAATGATTCCCTAAGTAATTCTCATTCTTTGCAGAAGATTGATGTAAAATGTCTAATTGTGATGGCAATGGTACTAGTGAAAATTGTGATGGTGAGCTGAAATTCGCAATGCGTCTGGGCACCTTTCCTATCATATATTCACAGTCCACTTTTTCCAAAGACATCAAACAAAAGAGAGAAACATGGAAAGTTATTGCAGAAGAATTCAAAATGACTCCAGAAAAAAAAATGAATAAAATTCAAAACATGGTATCAAAAACAAGAAAACAAGAAAAGAATTTTATACTTCCGCTACGGGTAACAAACCAATTAAAGCGAAGGAATGGGAAAAGGAAATTTAGAACCAATTAGATTCAGGCGAAACTAATCCTGTGTTTCATGGGGTTCCAGGGGGTGTATACAGAGCTGGGCAGCGCTACTTGAAAATGTAGCGGCGCTACCACTACCGCTACGTGCTCTAAATGTAGCGGGCGCTACCGCTACCGCTACACCCACTAGATTGTAACGGTCGCTACCGCTACCGCTACAGTAAAATGTAGCGCGCTACATTAGCCGCTACAATGACCAAAATTATTGGAAATCTCTAAATATTTATTGTTCTGCTATTGGGATTTACTCATTAACATTTAATGATAATAAAACATTTTTGAAACATATCAATGCAACTTTATTGCAATTTTTTAAATTTACATGAACAAAAAGGTCTTAGATTTCTGTTTTACATATGTGTACCAAGTTTCAAAACGATCCGTCTGTAAACAAAAAAAGTATTGTTGGAGGGTAGCCGGTCCCCTTAAGTAAAATCTAAAGGCTTTATCTATAAATGTAGCGGTAGCGCTGTAGCGGCAAAACCTCGTATCGCTACTTAAATATGTAGCGGGCACTACCGCTACCGCTACATTGCCTTAAATGTAGAGCCGCTACCGCTACCGCTACATGTAGCGCGTTACTGCCCACCTCTGGGTGTATAAAGTACCACGTACCCAAAAAAAATCCCTATACAACCACCTACGCTGGTGGAAGAAGTGGTTGAACCGTCAGGTTGTAAGCCATCTGTTATCTCATTTGTAAAACCGTCAGGTTTTACATGTTGTTTACACCATTGTGAATACTGGTAAACATGTTTACACCATTGTAACGGTTGTAAACATGTGTATACAACCGTTTTACATGTACAAACCGTCAGAACATGTTGTTCACTGAAGCGGTACACTTTTTTACGTATATTCATGGCATGTATTTCCTGAGGTTTTTACACGATTATGCCTTTGCTATAAGCCAAACAGATCCATAGCTATTAGCTGACGAAGTAAACAAGGTGAAATATACCGTAGTGTCGTCGTGAAGTGCGGTGTGTAGGACACTTCAGATTTTTTGTAGTGCGCGTTATGCTTTTGGCCCTATTTAGCATCCCAACCGTAATGTTCCATGCCGCACTATGGCTTGTAGTGCGTAGTGCTACTTCATAGTGCTACGTAGTCAGAGCTCCCAGCGCTGGGTTTTTCCACCCAGATCTGTTTTTTTTGCCGTCACCTGGGTGTCTGGGTGTTTTATTCTTTTAAATGGCCAAATCAGTTTTTTTCGTCAAGTAAGTTAATTTTAGCCAATAATATAATTGAAATATTCTCAAAGCCTTACATTTTATTATGCAGTCAATACACGATGCAGTCAATAAACAATGAATGGTACTGGTACAGTGGTATTGTAAGCGTTAATTACCAGTATTGAACGCGTTCATTACCAGTCAAAGCAACGGTTCCCAACTTCTCGTCGCAGTGTCGCACACTTCACAGTACTTCGCTCGCTATTGACAAGTTATAGTTGTGTCGTGCGTTAAGTTTTACTGTTGCTTATGTACCTATCGGTGCTGTTGAATTAACATATAGTGAACTGAGTGAAGGCCCCGAAAATGGCAAGTCCTCCTAGAAAAGTAGCTAAAAAGTGGTACAAAGTCTTTTAAAGAAGAGTGGTTACATGAAAAAGACCTAGAGGAGAGGCTGCAAGAAGATTCGAAAGAAAAAGATGTTTCCTATAGCGCATGTTGTATAACTCAAATGAAAAATGCTAATAGATCCATGTTGATGACCCAGTGTAAGACTGCAAAGCATCTCAAAAACATGAAAAAAGCTAAAGCAGCTACTAAAAATTATTCATTTATTAAGAAACAGATTCCCAAGGAGAGTGATGAAGTTGTAAAGGCAGAATTACTTATATCTGCTTATATTGTATTGCTGAACACAGTGTGCCGTTCGCGCATGCAAATCATCTACCTGGTAGTGGAAGTGTGCAAGAGAGCATTTCATGATAGCAGTATTGCTAAAAATGTGAAACTTCATGCAACAAAAGCTTCATATCTTATTCAGGAAGGAATTGCTTATGAAAAATGGGAAATTGTTGAATTGGTCTTCGGCAGGCGACCCGGTGTGGGTCGCCTGCCGAAGACCAACACTGCCCTAGATGTAATGGAACATCATGATTCCTGCCTTCCGGAACGTAGCCTTCAACACTTCAAGCCGTCCGTATCTAGGCCGTGGGTCGAACCAGCCCTCGGTCGAACGGCCACTCGTCGAAGGACGATAAATTTTGGAACAGAACTATGCTATCTGAAACCTAACCTCAGACGCGGTGAACGTGAAATTACGTAATTTAACGATGCCCGGAAATCATATTCGATCCGCGGCCTGGTGGTCAAGGCCGGAAGATGACAAAGCCGAGTGGTGCACGGCTGATTGGTGTATGTCCGGAGAGATCCAAGGCGTTCGATTCAGGGTTAATTGGTGCACAAAATTTGTGGTGCACGGCTGCGCTCCCGATGTGACCCCCATATTACTCCAGACAGATATTTGGAAGCTGCTCCGTGCCCGCCTAGCCATGGTTGAACTAATATAAGGTTGACCCATCAGAAGCTCATTTTTGCGGATGTAGTGCGTTGTCCGCCTTTGACGTCACTGATCTCAGCGACGTCACGGGCATCAACCAATCACCGAAATGCGATCAAACCAGTCAACCAATCCGTCATGGGAATGACGGGTTTGTTTACTTTTCTAGATCTACGTGACGTAACAAGAAAGCTGAACTGAAAGGCGGAACATCTCGTGGGTCAACCTTATATAGTTCAACTATGCGGCATGCGCCCAGCGTTGCCAGATGGTATATTTCTATACCAGATTTCACAAATCTGGTATTTTCAGAAGGTGTCTGGTATGAATATTTTAGATCTGGTATATATGCCTAAATCTGGTATTTTTCTGGTATTTTCTGACTTACTGCAAATTTACTGCATTAAGTTCCACCTCTGAAATTTGAACTTCCTCCAGCGTTGGCGAGGATTATATTATTATTTATATAGATTGCCTTCAGAGCGGCGCGATTAGAGCTTTCCCGCCATTTTTGGAACCGCAAGTTTACCGCTTGATGAAATAACCCCGATCTAGTTGTTAACATTTAACAAAAGTGCTTAGTGCAATATGAACACGAGAGTGATGATCCTTGATTGATTACTGATCAGTGATGATATGGAACAAGACGAGTGAGGTTGTCGAACCGATCGCTGCGACGCAAGCTCCACCATTTTTGTTTGGTGGTTTGAATTCTAGTGTGCCACTTATTGGAGTGCCACTTGAATTCGGGGGTGCCATGCAATATTTCACTGATCTTGAAAATCATCATCCATTCACAGAACTGGCTGCCTACTGCACCACGTGTCTACTTTGACCAAGTCTCCAATGCATTCGTGGAGTGAATGTTTTCACAAGTCACCTATGTGAAAAACAAGTAACGAAATAAAATTTCAACTAAGGTACTGCAGTGAGTGCAGTCCCTTATTCGGACCAAAAGCTATCTGCTCAGCCGTAACAAGTGATCAAACCCGAAATGTTAGATTAATGCAATATGCAAGCATGTATGAAAATGGAAGATGACCTGTAATAGGCATTTTTAGCGCGATTTTTGGGTCGGAAAAAAAATCGGTTTTCCGATGCCGACCGCCAAAAATGGATTTCAGATTCGTAATCTACACCCCAAAAAACATATAATTAAAAAAAAAAACACCCTTTTTTTTGGATGTAGTTAATCTGCAATAATACCCTTTTATTTCTCCATAAAACTTCTATCAAGGAGAATGGCTGTTGGTCTCTTGCCGTCACTAAATCTACGCGGTCCACCGTCTAGCGTGGCCACTGTACTCGCCGCTCTGCTTGAAAAGTTAAAACAGGGCATAGTGGCAAAGCAGAAAGTTTTTTAGCGTAAATTTAGACTGTCTCAAGTTCATTTTTGAGTCCTATAAGTAGACCAGTAGAATATGGATACCACATTACCACTTACCAGTATTATCATACTTAAGAAATTGGTTAAAATCTTGAGTAATTGAGGAAATTAAAAATGAACTGATTCTAAAAAATCTCTGGTTTGTCAATTGTCACTATGCTTGAAAGATTCGGCCTGCGTCAGCGCAAACGCCTTTACTTTTAGGTAGTGGTGGCTGGTTATAGCCTTAAAATTATAGATGCAGAGATGACTGATGACCTCACTTCAGTCTTCAGGCCAGCCATTGCACCTGGTGACCTGGACATGGCAAAGACTCAAAGGTTGATGAAGTTTCTACTTTCTAGATTGTTTTTCCTCACTTGTCACTTCACTTTATTTCTTCTGGTTCTTGTACAATATCAATGTCCACCATTCACCATTGAAATGTTTCTTCTCACATTTTGTTGATCTACAATTTCTACATCTGTTCTTCAACTAAACAGGGTCTGTCACTCTGTCTCAGTTCTTGGCATGTTGGCATGCATTTAGCATAGCAATGGTGTATTGGCTGCACTTAAGCAGATAGTGTTTCTGTTTGATAGATTCTTCTACACTACAAGCAGCACATAATGGATAATGCCAAGCAATCATAGTGACAAAGCACAGGTTTTTTATAATCAGTTCATTTTTAAGTTCCTCATTTACTTCAGATTTATACCAATTTCTTATTGATAATAATGCTGGTATCCAGGATACTTTACTGGTCTACTTATAGGACTCAAAAATGAACTTGAGGGAGAGTCTAAAAAACTCTCATTTAAACCAATTTCTTAAGTATGATAATGCTGGTATCCAGGATACTTTACTGGTCTACTTATAGGACTCAAAAATGAACTTGAGGGAGAGTCTAAAAAACTCTCTGCTTTGCCACTATGCATGATACTTTACTGGTCTACTTATAGGACTCAAAAATGAACTTGAGGGAGAGTCTAAAAAACTCTCTGCTTTGCCACTATGCAAGCAATAATGGTGAAACAGACATGGATAATCAGAGTAGAAATGTACCCACATGGCGACACCTACATGCTACATGTCAGCCAATTAGCCATGGAACAGGAAGCAAGTCATCTTGCACTGCGGTAAGGTGTCGAGTGTTTACCTTTTCCAGAGTTGGGTACTGACTAAAACCCGGACCCGGACCGGTCCGCCGGACCCGGACCGAGTGACTTTGCGGTACTGACTAAAACCCGGACCCGGACCGGTCCGCCGGACCCGGACCGAGTGACTAAAACCCGGACCCGGACCGGTCCGGCGGACCAGGTTCAAAAAAATAAAAGGCTGCAAATCATCTGAAACGTCGAGAAAACTTTTAATTTCACATATAAAATTTTTATTAGTAAATATAAAAATTTCATATGTGAAATTAAAAGTTTTCTCGACGTTTCAGATGATTTGCAGCCTTTTATTTTTTTGAACCTGGTCCGCCGGACCGGTCCGGGTCCGGGTTTTAGTCACTCGGTCCGGGTCCGGCGGACCGGTCCGGGTCCGGGTTTTAGTCAGTACCCCAGAGTTGATTGGCCACACTCTGTTGCCAATCAGCTTGCTATCCGGCAACAAGTCCTGGAATCAATGTTGATGGTGTGCAACTGTGCATGATCAGAGTATTCAACTGGATGTAGTGAGCTGTGGGTTAGATCGTGTCCCAACTTGGCTGCACCGCCTACTTGTTTCCTCTTATCCCAGCATGCGCTTTCAGTCTTTCACCCACTGGAGAACTACTTGTCTATGAAGGTTTAGTTTTCTTAGTGTCTCTTTCATACAAAGGATCATCAAAGAGCACTTGTTGTAGAAGCCCCTTGCAGATTATATTAGGAGCAATGCTGAGTGTGAGTCTGAGACTCTGAGCATATCACCCGTCAGGGGGGACTTCTGACGCGTGTCTGTGCGCGTCAGAAGTCCTATGGGATTTCGGGTTCCTAGGGGGATTGTTCCTGAGTGCCCCACCATTGAGCTCACGGTGTCTGACTGCAGGTCTCAGTTGTGGGGTTAAATTATTATGTAGGCAGGATTCCTTACATTTCCCTTCTCTGTCTCTCTCGTGCGGGCGGCCGACGTCCCGTGTAAGCGACCTCTTGTTCGAGTGTCTTTGTTTCTGTTGCTTTTCACATGTCCCTCCTTGTCACTTCGTCTCTTTGAGATGCTAACGCTGCTTCTTTTGAGCCAGCTTCAGCGGGCTGGACATCTGAGACCTTCCGCCCCTTGTGGGTGATGAATAATTGAGACCTTCCACCTCTATGGTGATGTTCATCTTGACTTTTGGTGCGAGATAGCTAAATAGCTGAAGCGCTAGTAAACATTTGGCCACTAAACTAAACTAAACTCTGAGCATATCACTCAATTTAGGTGTGAAAAGTGCTAATGCTAAGACCAGTGAGAAAAGTGCTAAAACCAACTAAGACCAGTGAGTGGTAAATGGCATATAGCTCTGTTGCCAGTGTGAAGCTTTCCGGGTGCAGACACCAAGTGACTGCTTTATTTTGTGATGGGATGTAAATACTGCAAGCGCTGGATTCCAGACCTGGCAAATGGGAGCCATCGCAGTAAACAGTATTAAAATCGGGATGATTCTCTCCTATGGTAGCATTGAAATGATGCTGCTCAAACTCTTCTAAAGCTATAGTTCTTGGAGACATATTGCCCTTGCCTTTTGGTTTGAATTGTAGTATAGCATCCACTTCCAAGGCTGAATCCATACTGGCTTTAATGTTGTTATCAATCATTTCCCATGGAGGAACTGGGTCCACCACAGCCCACAGGCATAGGTACTTGGTGGAAGTGTTCATAAGAGCAAAGATTGCTGATGGCCATGCTGCCCATGCACAGAGTGGAGTTTGCTCTTGGCTGAGGAAGCTGCATTAGTGAAGTGGTCAGGTCATTCGCTGGTTGGTAGTGCAGTCTCAGGGGCCGGCCAGTTGAGAACGCTTTTAGTCTGGCCGCAGTCTTAGGGTAAGTAGGGTTTAATAGTTGCAAAGAGTGACAACTCTTATAGTGACTGAAGTGCTATGGCAATGCTTATGGCATTGTCAGTAAATTAATCAATGCTCAGCATAATTATAATTGCATCATTGATGCTCCGAGTATGAACACCTTCAAAAACAGATTAGATGAAGCTATGCAGGAGCATATGTTCAGTCTTAAAATGCCTAGCAAATTACGGACCAGGCAATAAGTCCAGCAGCTATCTCAATCAATCGTGTTATGGAAAGATTGGGTTCCAAAGGCCGGATCCCTTGTGAATCAAGTCATGAAAAGTTCAAGAATCAGCAACAGGCCATGGGCCTATTTCTTCAATGCTGACACTTTTATTCTATTCTATAATTCCTAAACATGCAAGTCAAACTAAGCATAAATTTATAATAATCCACACTAGTTCTGACTTCGGAACTGTTGAGCCTCCTAGTGCCTCAAGCACAAAGACTCAACTTGTCTACACTCTACAGCCAATGCCATCTTCATCACTAATCATTGAGGAGGAGCCATTCATTGGCTGCTTGAAGGCGGAGACTGGAGAGCTTGCTGGTCATATGTCGGTCACAGACTACCTACTCAGTCCGTGACTGCTAGACAGTTGGTGTAGTGTTGGCATAATGGTGGATGGTTCATTCCAATGGTCACAATTTCACAAACTTTGGTTTATGGCTTTTTTCTTGTTGGCAAAAATTTCCCAGTGGTAAAGTTGTGTTAGGATAGGTATTGTCAGTGATAAAGCCATCATAAAGGTTTTGAAAAAGTCTTGTGTCTAGACTAAGGCATAATTATGTCAAAATCAAGCAACACAGTGCCAGTGCCTGACATTGAGCCATCAGCTGCTCAGGTGCTGTGCCGTGCAGTTCAATTAGACCAAGAAAAAAAGTATAGTGAAGCTGTAACATGTTATGAACAAGGTATAAGGTTGCTTCTACAAGCTGCCAAAGGTGAGAATTCTTATACTCTGACTAGGGTAGCAAATGAAAAATAAAGCAGAATCAACTCGTGAATGCTTGTCCACAACTCACTTGTATCTATTTGTGTTCTTTAATTTTACTTGTAAAAAAATATAAGATGCTACTCATGTTTATTTGCTATTCTCCTAAATCATTTATTCATCTGATCATTTGCACCTGCAATTTTAGTTACATTTTGCCTGATATTAAAGATTGATAGTGGTCCAAATTTGACTAGTCTCTTTCTATTTTTTTTTAATTAAAATTACCAATTTTCAGTGTACCTCCTATCATTCACTGGACCTAATTTGCAGAGTTTGGTCATTGTGATGTTCAAGATTTATTGCCAAAAATAGTTACAAAAATGTTTCTTGAAGGTAATTGCATCATCAATGTCATCAATATCTTCTGAAGACAATAATTATGACCACTTGGCAGAAATTAAGCTAATATATCATTATATTGTGCAATGCATCAAATTTGCTATCATCAGAAGTTCTTGATAATGCTTATGTTTTAAATGTCTCTTTATTAATATTATTGAAAAACTTTGAAGGCCATTTTGTTACTTTTATTTATTTATTTTTCATTTGTTTGGAAGCATCAAATCAATTGTCTGGGTTGACTGTTAAAAATTGAGTGATAAAGTAAATATTCTACTGAAAATTTTATTTGTAATGTTTTTAGTGTCATTGGTAAAACTGAAAATTGTTTGATTGGGTGGTCCTATAAAAATAACTTGCCATAACTTTGGAGGTCAGTCCAATGCAGTAAAGGAAAAATCAAAGTCAGATAACTAAACATGGAAATTTGTTTTTACTTCCACCCAACTGGCAATATGATGGTAGAGAAAACATTAATTTTCTCTGCAATATTCATTCAGTCTCTTGAAAAATAGTTTGTTGCTATCACAGATAGCAACTTCTCATCACAGATGTCAAAAATATTACAAGATGTTTTACCTATACATACTAATGGACACAACAAACTCATTTTATTTTGAATTGGGAGTTTGTTTGTTTGTCTGCTACAAATCTTATAATCGATATTTAACACACTTCTACCTGTCAAATCTATCTGGAATTTTGCACTAGGTAAGGTAGGTTTTGCATTAGGTAAAAATAAATTTTAATATTTTTAAATAAAAATAAAAGTAAGGAATTCAAAAATATTCATTGTACATGTGTAATATTGCAGACACTGGTCTCTTTAGAAGTGTTGTCTTTAAAAAGTAATTTTTTAATGCGTATTATTCAAGTTTTTGAATCTCATGAAAAAACATTTGCATCAAGAATAAGTACCTACCATAAATGCCAAGAAATATAACAATTTTACCATGTTTATGGGCACCCTAAATTAGAAGTTGATGCTTGGAGTATTGGAAAATAACTAAGCTGGGAAGCAAGGCATTTTTTCCATAAAATTGTAACCTGTTGATTTTGATTAAATTTACTTGTCAATGTATTCATGTCATGGCATTGTGCCATATGCCCCTACAGTAGTACACCCCTCAATGTCCGTCATGTATATAAATCTTTAAATCTTGTTGACCATTGCTAGTAGAGACATTGTTTTAATCATGAGAATTTTCTTTTTTTGCTAAAAGAAAGTTTTCATCCCTTCCACTTGTAAGGGAAATGATGAAATTTTTTACATTTGCAAGTTTGGTCTATAGGATTGTCATTTGTAAAATTTGAAGGATGTAACTGAAACATTAAAAAAGATACTCAGAATATATATTTCTTACTTGGGTGTTTATGCAGGTGTCCATGATGCAAAAAAGAGAGATCACTATAAGAAAAAAATTGAAGAATATCTTGCAAGAGCTGAAAATCTGAAGCAATTGAATGCAGATGCAAAAAAGCTTCAAAAACATACTCGGGTGAGATTACTTACTTGGATTTAACCCAGAATATGCCTATTTTGGTTAGATTACAACATGCATTTTTTTATATTATGAGCCTGCCTGGTTCTTCTAAAATTACCCTAAATCTTTCCACTGATTTCCTAATTGTTGAAGCAACTTGTAAGTTTAAGACTAAATGAAGGGAAAATTATTCACTTCACCCTATGGATGGCTACTTATTTACTTATGTTAATAGTATTAGTCATCCTAGGGGCCAATTTCTCTTAATTAGATTTAAAACTGCAGATGTTTAGAAGTCATGTCAGTGGTACATTACAACCTTATAATCACAAAAGTCATAGTAGATTATTCTTATCCAAGTGAGGATATCTAAAATTTTACATAAAAATTTTTTTTGCATCAGGCTCAGTCAGGTTCTAAATACTGAATAAATTTACCAGTTAACCTGCCTCTCTTGCCTGACCTAATTTGCCTTATCCATTTCTCCCTTAGATTGAGATTGGAGAAGGTGACAAGGGCTACAGCTATGGCACTCTCCTGCTCCCTTATTTGGACTCCAACTTGACTTCAGTAACTGTTGAAGATCCATACATACGTACTACCAGCCAGGTGAGCAAATTTTTGCAAAATTTTAAAGTTATTCATTTGTTACAATTTCTTCATGTGAAGGTCATTCCTGTTTGGTGCCTCTACTACTGAAAACATTGCTTGATAGGCAATAAATTTGTGAGGTTTCAAACATTCAATTGTTATTAAACCTACCATGTTTCAAATATTCAATAGTTGCACCTCTCATGTTTCAGCAATTCTGTTGTTGTTAAACCTCAAGTATATCCTGATAACTTATGATTCTTCTAAATTTTCTTTATCCCCAGCTCTATAACCTGCAGAGGTTCAGTGAAGCCCTCATAGCAGGAGCTCCAAACTTTCGCAGCCTTCACCTTGTTACTTCATGTGGTGGCCAGTCAACTTCTGGGTGAGAACTTGTGGCAGCTACTGCATTATTGGATCTAAACTAATAGTTGTCACTGCATCATTTGATCTAAACTGATGGTTGTCACTACATCATTTGATCTAAACTGATAGTTGTCACTGCATCATTTGATCTGAACTGATGGTTGTCACTGCATCATTTGATCTAAACTGATAGTTGTCACTGCATCATTTGATCTAAACTGGTAGTTGTAACTTCATTATTAGATCTAAACTGATGCTGGCCAGTGCACCAGTGAATCTAAGGCAATGGTGGTCCGTCCACCTTAGAATGAGAATTGGAGGCCAGATGACAGCAGGGTTTGATGGCCCTAAAAAGCTAAATATTTTTCTTTCATTCATTTAAAGTTTTATTTTGTTTTGTTGTAGTTGAATGAATGCTACTACACAAGAACTCTCTTGTTTTATTTGGCTTGAGAATTACGCCATGCTAGCAATTTTTATTGTGATATTCTCTGCATGTGTATCTTCAATGAAGAGTTTTGAATTAGCTAATGCTTAGTTACAGCAACAAAATATTTTCATTCAAGAAATAGGCTATGTTTATTTCAAGTTTCCAATCAAGTTGAGTGCTGTATGATGATCATGTCACCTACAAGATAATTGTTTTAAAGAAGATTATGCCGTGAGCAGGCAAGCAGAGGTGCAGAAGAAAGGCTTGCAGGAGATAAGTGAAGCTCTGGCGCTCCACAACGTCAGCTTCACCTACTGCTTCTCTGAGTCACTACACGACAGAGATATAAAGTAAATATGATATCAGGCAGATAATGTATAACGGTATAACGAGACAATATATAAAGTAGATCATATATAAGATAGATGATCTATGAGTTACCTAGAGAAGATAAAGGTGGATAATAATTAAGGTAAAGGTTGCTGAAGATGGATTAAGTAGTTTCCCGTGGCTCTCTTAACTCGGTGTCGACCAACATTAGCTCTCGTTACTCTGCTATGCTGGTGACAGTCACTGTTAACTGGTATTGAAGAAAAACTTTGTAGTTGACTGTTGAGCAGTAAGAAGTTCGCTGTTTACTGGTGTCCTGGAGCAAGTCTTTAGTTGTGAGGTGTAGTGAGAAGATTTCAGTGATCTGGTGTTCAGGAGGAAGTCCGTAGTAAACTGGTGTGTGGTGAGAAGCATTCAGTTAACTGTTGTGCAAGGTGAAGCTTCTAATTACCTGATGAGCAATAAAAAATGTTAACAAGCATGCAGGAAAAACTTATCACCTTGTTCAATTAGGGAGTCTAGTTCAGTTCTGTAGTAAGGTGATAGGAACAAGAATGAGCTGTGTTGACATCAACTTCTTCCTTTTTCATTTTAAATAAACATATTTGCTTATTAATAAAGTATTAAAATCTAGTAGTATTTGTATTAAATCTGACAGTCGAAAATGATTGTTTTTATTTTCAAGATTGGACAATGGGTGGACCATCCAGATCGGGCGTGGCTTGGACTACTTCCAACGGTTGGACAGGAATCGCTTCAGCATCGGCTCAGGCGACTACAACCTCCGCCCCTGTAGGCAGACCACCGTCGATATCTTCCATACATCCGCTCTCAGATAGCAGCACATCTTCCAGCACTCGTACTTCCATATAACCGTATAATTTTAGTTTTGACCAAGCTCAAACAATTTTTAAGCTTATACGTAAACCTCGCTTCAGACGTCGGAGACCAGTGTGCATCAGCAACTTATACACCTCCACCTCCGTGATAATTTGTCAACTTATGCTCCTACACTGAGATGCTCTTTATTTTCCGCACGAGGATAATGATATTACCAAACTTCATGGACAAATATTTCTTTGATGATAGCAACATACTAGAAAAACCCATGCTCTATTGAGTATCAGCGCAAAATATCAGCTGTGAAAATGACCAAAATAATTAATAATTGCCATGACGACATCTTAGTAAAGGATTGCATTGAGAGTTTAGGCCGACACATCAGTGTCGGACACAGCCGTAAACGAGTCACGTTGTTCGTAACGCGATGTGATAACAATAATGTTATGCGTATTTTTGATGTCTTTTAAAACATAACTGTCGTGTACTGCATATACAATAACAATAATGTGATGCGTATTTTTGATGTCTTTTAAAACATAACTGGCGTGTACTGCATATACAATAACAATAATGTGATGCGTATTTTTGATGTCTTTTAAAACATAACTGGCGTGTACTGCATATACAAACCGCACGTTGTTTAGCAAGTCGAGCGATGCAATAACTATAACGGGTAAATAATTATACACGAAAACTTCTTACGAATCAGGTTTACTGAAAAACGAGGGAATCGAGCAACAGTGAACAAGTATTACGACAGAGTGTGCCCCGTGGCAACTGGACGCTGTGCCGAGACAGGATGTTTCGTTGCGACACCGAGGCTGTTTGAGGTCATGCCGGAGAAGCTGAGAGAAGACAAGTTTACATTTGCGACAGTCAATAAACAAATGGATGGCTGCTCTAACACGATGCTAGATAATCTACCTCCGCCTTATCTAGCTCAAAAAGTAGCAAGCAACGTGTTCGTTCATCAGCCTGCACAAATACTGTCTAATATCCAGCCATCACGTTCGAGAACTTACTTGTAGTGGAGATTACAGGCTCCTGCGACTGGCAATTGATTCGTAATGGCTGGTAGTCATGGCGACAACACGTGATATGTAAATCAACCAGCAGTGATAATCACTTGTTTCATTAACCATCTATTCAATGCCAACTGAACTCCTTATCGATCTTCAGGTGTCTCATTGTTACTGATTGTGCTTGAACGTAAAATTGTCTTCATCTACGTAAACGCTCTATGCCATCTAGACATTAGTCGGAATTGTGTATCATATTGACCGGATGCCTACAGCAAGGTTAACGCCATGTCAAGAAATACGGCAGCACGGTCACCGAAGATATGTAGCTAATCGTCACACATGGTAGCCACCAATTTGGTTGCTCCCAATTACTGAAGCTTGTTGACGTCGCCTAGAGTGATCTCCCTAGCAAAGCTTCTGCTGGAGTAATAAGCATCTGTTCTTAATTAAAACCCAGCCAAATGCACGTTGTCCGAGCCCCTCAAATGCGGCAACACTCGAGTAACTTTGACTATATTTATTCACCTAGCTAGCTTAGCATGCTCAAAACTTACTTATGCCTTGAACAACATAACCTCTTCTGTCGAGATGCAATATGGAGTAAAAACTTACGGGACTTTAATAATAATTAATAAAAATTCTCTGGCCCTGAGAGCAGGCGATCTGCTTTGAAGCCGATGGAGGCGTGTCACTGTGACGACGTTCTAAACTTGACATACGTAGCAGCTGTGCATTATTACGAGAGGATGTGGTAGTAGCAGCTGTTCAACTGTAGTCTTGGCAAGCTTCTTATCCAGCCACTCGGCTCGTTCCAGCGGCAACTGCACAAATAACATTTGGCATCAAGTCATGGCACGCGTTTCCCTTATTTTTACATGCTGGTCCGCACACGCGTCTGTCAAATTTCGCCTGCGCGTATTTAAAATTGCTTTTACAATCTGTAAATAATTTCCGATCAAAATGAAATAACTCGAAATTAAATGCATTTTCGTGCTATGATCTAGATGACAAGTTTCATATTTCCCACACGCGAATTATAATTAAAGTGCTGTTTTCCCCTCAATATTGCACCATGGAGTACCTAGATATAATTAACAAATATATCCGTATTAAGTTCACCTGAGGCGCGTTGTCATTAAAGTGCTTCTTGTTGAAGGCGATTGTGTTGTGATCGACGATGTCGATGCCGTAGTGCTGGCACACGCGTCTCGCGGCGTCCGTGTCACCGAACAGCCCAAGCTGGGAGCTCACCTCAAGCAGCGGGATCTTCGTGTTGTGGTGACTTGTGTTCAGCACCTGTTCACACAAATGTTTCTTTATCAGCACAGTGTTACGTTACACCAAGACATATTTCTATAGGCATAGTTTACTCCTTAAAATTCAAGTTAACTAGCTAATACATTTTTACGAGTCAATTATAATTAACTACTAAATATCTATTATATTTACTTGCTAAAATATTCATTTATTAATTAATACTGAGGGGGAAAACGAACTTCCCCTATAGACTGGATAATGGACAAAATTAGTGTACAAATTTCGGTAATGGATGACATAACTTCGTGTCACAAATTAGCGAAGGCTCTGATTACCTTTATATATATTAGCTTCAAAGATAATTATGGATGCCAAGATAAGCAGTAATTACCTGAATAACCTTCCGCTGAATTTTCGGCAAGTTGAGGTATAGGGACGTAGCAAGAAGCGGCGGCAGGCACTGCAGAAGACGAAGTAAAGCTGCAGTATTGCCGCAGCTGTGGTACGATAACACTGACGTCAACACACGCTGGAATGTTTTACCATTTTTTAAAGACGGTGGTAGAGATAACGAGTGTTTTATTGCTTCGGTTGCGTCATAATTCAGAAGTAGGTGCATACACTCCATTTCCTCGTGCTCACTTGAGAAACAATTGGAACAATCCTGTTCATCCTCGCGAACCGGTGGATTCGTGTCTTCGTTTGAGGTCCGGGATTGTATCAAGTTATTACTTATTTTATTAGGCTCACTATTTACAACGGCATTGTGGTCGTTAGAATCATATTCCGTTCCATGGTCATAAGAATTAATCGAGGATGATTTGCTGTGTTGCTGGTGCAAATCTATCGATGCTGCATTATTTTGTCTGCTCTCTGGCCCATTTTCTGGTGATGACGATGATGGCCGGCGTGCAACAGGCATGGTTTTCTCACCTTCATCGACGATATTCATGCAAGACAATCTCTGTGAAATGTCCTCGCCTGAACTGGCTGTGTTGTCATCACAAGTTCCTGGTGAACCCTCACTCGCATTTGTATCTTCGGCACTGGCCTTCTCTCGTACTCTTCCAGTGACTGGGTCCAATTCAAAGAAGTATTCGCATTCTTCGTCGTCCGAGTCAGAAAAGTGAGTAGGCGTGTCAGGTGTTTTGACTGGATGGTCCCTATAGATGCGTAACACACTTGCGAGCGTCTCTTGCAGCTGCCGCATCTCAAGCACCGCGTTGTGAACGTGATCTCGACTCTCACACATCCTGCAACACATACAGTTGATAGAACACAAGTGAGCTGACACTCTGCAACACAGGGAGGTTAGTGGAACACAAGTGAGCTGACACTCTGCAACATTGGGAGGTTAGTGGAACACAAGTGAGCTGACACTCTGCAACACAGGGAAGTTAGTGGAACACAAATGAGCTGACACTGCAACACAGGGAAGTTAGTGGAACACAAGTGAACTGACACTGCAACACAGGGAGGTTAGCGGAACACAAGTGAACTGACACTGCAACACAGGGAGGTTAGTGGAACACAAATGAGCTGACTCTCTGCAACATAAGGTTAGTGGAACACAAGTGAACTGACACTCTGCAACACGGGGAGGTTGGTGAAGCAATTACTCATCCCGCAGCACGAATTGCAAATTAAAAGTTTACGTTCATCTTTTTGGTACTATTTTTCTCCCATTCAATTTCAAGATCAAAACCTATCGGCATCAGTAAATTTGGTTTATTGATATTGAATTCTCGTTGACATTGAATTTCAAATTTTAATACTATAGTTAATCGAATTTAATATTTTGGATCAGTAGCTGACACCGCTCAGAATGCGGGTACGCTATTATTTGTCTCTATATTTAAACCTTCCCTTAGCTAAGCGTGGAATTTGTGTTTCCATCACGTTTTTTGAAAGCCTTGTGTTACATGATAGCGCATGAGGCTTAGTTACAGTTTAAGATCTTCATGAGTATTCAACAGTTTAAAATCAGGTTATAATTTAAAAAAAATATAGCTCACATATCGTTAGAAGAAACATATGTGTGTGGCTACAGTCAACACACTCGGGTACTATTGAACTGCAATTGCAGATATTTTCAATGCCAAAAGATCTGCAGTGCTTGAGGCGGTAGGAAACGACAGATCTTCTATGTATTACCACAGCCTAATTTTGTAGACATTTGCAAATCTATTCAACGAAATAAATACTTTAGCAGCTTGCGCTTCTCCTAGATCCGCACATTTAAACTGAATCGTTGGTATATTAAACGCCTTCCAAATTTTCTATCACAGGAAACAATGAAAAATGACAGGATGTTAGTCACGAAAGTCGATCGAAATTTCGTCAATCATTGAGGCAAAAGACGTAGCCACTATTACACTGTCATACTGACTTTAAATGGTGTACTGCTTCCAAAAGAATTAAAGAGTTCAGCATTATGCAAAACCCCAATATTTCCGGGTCAAGATTATTGAAGCTACACTGAAATTTGTCATACAATTTGAAATGATTCGTGCAGAATTATGACAACTAAGATGTGTCCTCAGTCAGATTCATCAATTGCAAAGAACGTTTATATTGTACATCTGAGACGTCGTATCTACTGCAATAATTTGGTGCAAGCAGAGCGTTAGAACACCTGTACAGTATGTACAGTACAGTTAGCAATATTTATACATGTTAAACTTTAAAACGCTTATGCGTACATTCACAGCATCAAAGCTGCTGAAATTCACAGCTACAGCAGGACATATCCAACAGCTGCCATACCTATAGAGCTGCAGCAGCAATACATACTGTAGCAGCAGCCATACCTGTAGAACTGCAGCAGCATGTAGCGCACAGCTGCAGCCAGCAGAGGAGCAGCAGCTGGGGATGTCAGCAGCGCCTGTACAGCGAGGTCCTGACGAATGGCGCGCAGTCTGTCGCTGACGAACTCGTGGCAGCAATCCGGGCTGACGTCACGGCGAGCTTGGGCTCTGCACGGGACAGCGCGTCTCAGTTTTATGGGAAACTATAAAACTAATAACTGTCACAGATCTCGTGTGGAAATGCTCAAGTTAACACATATAAGGATTTTTCGGAGTTTTAAAGCCAAACCCATGGTTTGAAAACCATAGAATAAGGGTTTTTCGTGGTTTTAAAGCTAAACCCATGGTTTGACAACCATGGAATAACGGTTTTTCTGGGTTTTAAAGCAAAACCCATAATCTATTAATACAACTGTAAGGTAATCAACTAATTATGATACTTATTGAAGACATTATGTTTACTTAAGTGAAAGTCTGAACGGACAAACGCATCCCTAACTGATGGCATAGGCTACACAGGCATATTAGGTGCAAATAAAGAAGTCTGCGCGTTGAGCGTGGATCGCTAGCGTGTCCAAATGGCTGAACGAACTTAAACAAACCAGTCCAAAAATGTTCGTACGCCATTTTCATCCAATACTAATATAACTTTCGCTCGGGAGAAGCCACCTTGCGGATGAGTCATTGCAGGACATGAACATAAACCTTGAATTTTCCAACAAGTTTTAATTTAAAACATTATATCAACGAATAACGAATGTAATATCAAATTCTGGCCGAAATATCAAGCTTATAATAGTGGTAGTATAATAGGTTGAAGATGTCATACAATGGTGATTAAATGCACAAAGCCTATCAGCCTCTTGGAGACATTCCACTGGTTAGTAAGATTCGCATGAACGTGCACGAACAACATACACAATTACACATGCTTTAGTATTCATCTTTGTTTTTTTTTTTGCCGCGAATACAGAGCCGGTTTTGAAGTCATTGGGTCTGAAACATACAGCCGCTTGATTACAGTCTGTGTTATTGGTGAGCCAAGTAAAAAATCATCAAAAGTTAATTCGAACTTTTTCATTATATCTAATGATGTATGTATGTGGAAGGTATGCTAAAAGATTACCCTGGAGCTTATGATGTTATAGACGTGCTTTTAGCAAAATCAGTTACATAACAATTGTATTTATACAACTAAAGTCAAGTATTAATTGGCGGTGCGAGGAATGCTTGAACATCAACACCTTGTACAATGTCAATCAGTTCTTCATGCAACCATTTATGCAACATTGTGATAGCGCGCAACCTGCATGCACGTGGTGTTGGTAGATGTTGGTGATTATAAAGTATCCACAATTTTAATCATGCCTACTCTAAAGAATAGCAGAAATTAATGATATATTGAAAATGTAGTCACAAAATTGCCTTTTCATCAGTCGTGACTCGTGAGATAGATAGTTAACTAAAAAAATTATTTTGATTTCAAATGCATGCGAGCTACCGTGGTCAAGTTCTATGGCGTCGAGCGGACTGACTTTAACCAGTTTCGAATCCCGTTATATACGGTCGTCTGGTTCTTTCAGCGGAGAATTAAAGGTAAGTGAATGGATAGGGTTGGAAATAGTATGTCTTTATCTAATTGATGCAACTAATTGTAATAAGATGCTCATAAAATATAAATGTTACTATAAAACATGTATTTTGAAATCCGTTAATGCATCAACATGCATTATGGGACATGTTCAGAGAGCTGCGTAGTGATAATTGTAGGAATTTCAATAAATATCTACTTTTATTCAGCAATCAATGCCATGCATTTTCTCCGAAGTTGTTACCCCATAAGCGTGCGTTCAACCTTGGCTATATCTTGCATATTGATAATTATACTTTTATTGTTTAATATATAAATTTAATTAACACAAATGGCCGTCATTGTAAGCGCTCAATTTGACGCGCGCACAGCCGCCCGAACTACGCGCACCGGCTGGCTGAGCTGCGTTTTGCGCACCTGTGCCGCAAGATTTTGTGACAAGCCTGGATAATGCTTATGCGCATCGTAGGTAAGCAGCAATTTGTTTGAGTGTGGCAGCGTTTTGTGGCAACATAAATGAACAATTTTTCTAAAAAATTATACTATTTAAGTATTTATATATTAATATTACTATATCTATATTACTGTTACCACTACCTCTATACTTTTATCTCACTCATAACTGAGTGAGATAAGAGTATTGAGGTCAAATAATCATGTAATGCCCAATTAACTATGGATTTAATAACAAAGAAATTACAAGGAACTTGATCATATGGAGCATGTCACCCAAAATATCTCTGCTTATAATACAGCAACAGGTGTAACAGTATGAATTTACTTCAACATTTCTCATTAAGATAAAAGATCATTTCAGTTATATTTAGCGTCTAGTACTCAAGACTCACTGAGTCAGGAGGTAGCGTAGCGTCCGAGTTAGTACTGGCAGAGGACGAACATCAGCGGCACGAATGTCGCGACCGGCAGCTGATCTGGCAAACTCCTTCACAAAATATTGAGGGTCTCCCTTCACTGCCTTGTTCTTATTGCAATGTTTTGATTCCTTTTTTCGGCCTGTTGGTAATAAAGATGCAAAAAAGTTGTACTATAAAAAATCTTGGTATTTTGTGAGGGTAATAGATGCAGTTTAACTTCATGTATTATATGCAACCTAAGCAGAGCACAGACAATTCAATAAAACCTTCACATCATATTTGATCTGTAATAAATGCTGATGAATAGTAAGAAAGTTTCACTAATAATATAGGTCATTAATTTGTGGCTGAGCTTCTTTGATTCAGAAAAATATCTTGCTCATCAGGAATGACAACAATGCAATAAATTTAGCTTTAATGCAAACTAAGATAATCATTTGTCATATATCAAGTTCTCCAGTTTACTTGCTTTGAAGTTAGTGATTACTTACCTGGAGCAGCAGTTTGTTCCACCCTGGACTGAGGCATCGGAGGACGGCACTCCATTTGATGCGCAAGGCCTTCCCTTTGACGACTGAAAAATTAATGCACATTTAAATCACAAATTAATTATTCATTACATTATTAACTGACTTGCATTAAATAGACTGTGATACACAGCCTATTAGATTTGAGAAATTTACATAATTTTTTGAGTTGCACAGCTTAGCTCATCCATGAATGAGCCTATACAGTATATACTAGGCATTAAACCTTTCAGGCTTTCAATTAGGCTTCAATAAGCCAATTAAAAAATGTGTATTCACAACCAAGCTCAAACAGCAACTCAATTGGTAAAATTTATGTACATTTCGGAATGGTATCAACATGAATTAAAGACTTGCAACAGATGAAGGTAAAATTATAACTTTAAAGTAGGATAAAATGGCAAACAAATTCTCCTAATGGGTAGAAGGTGAGTTGCGGTATTTTCTTTACTTACAAAGTCATTTCACTGGGAGGACACATGCTCAGGCACATGCCTCTAATATCTTTGTTTGGAGGCTCGGCAGACATTCTTTGCAACTAATTTTCTTTTTGCTTGATAGTGACTGCAGTAATATTTTCTTGTTTGTTTTTATCAAAATTTTGGAAGCCTGTTATAGCAGCCCCTCAGCTGAAAACTTGGTTAACTCAGCTACACATCTGTAAAGCAAAATAACACATTATAAGTAAAAATTAGTTCTCACATTAAGGTAAAAATTATAGGAAGTACTAGTAAAAAATGGAGAAACTGATTGGTTACTCAAGTTACTTCTAGTGTGAAGTCTCAGTCAGACCATCCAATCCAAACTCACCATGTTTTGAATTACTTCATGACCTTACTTCATGACTGCATCATGACCTTTTAGGTTCAAAGGAGTTCTTCACACTGCATGCAAAGAAATTCAAACTCAAAGTGAATTCTTTGAATTCTAGACTAATTTATCTTACAGAACTCATGGTTGAACTAGTATTGGTAGTATAAGGTTGACCCATCAGAAGCCCATTTTTGTGGATGTAGTTTATTGTTTGCCTGTGACGTCACTAATCTCAGTGACGTCACAGGCATTAACCAATCACCGAAATGCGTTCAAACCAGTCAACCAATCCATCATGGGAATGATGGGTTTGTTTGTTTCTTGATCTCAGTGACAATCCAAGAAAGCTGAACTGAATGATGGAACTTCTCATGGGTTGACCTTATATAGTTCAACCATGACAAAACTCATTCCTATTTCCTGAAGTGAAGTGTGAAGTGCATTTTTTATGAAGTAGAATCAAGCCAGGGTGCAGAGGGTGGATGCAGCGTCGCCAATATATGGGTTTTTAAGCCCTAAGCGTCGCCGGGTAATTTTAAGATGCATTGCCGGGTAATTTTTAATGAAAAGCCATTTATGCTGAGTAATGAAAAACTATTTACAAGCCACAAACTTATTGACAAGGTTGCATGCACATGTTACCCCAAATAACTAATTTTACCCTAAAAACAGTCTGATTGTACAGCAAGTGTCAACTGAACATGTCATAATGAAGTCTGACTGCTCTAATGTGACCCCAACTACGTAATCGTAAGCTTCATGTTTACTTTTTTTTTGCGGGAACTCATTGCAACTGATTTCCAGACAAGCTTCACTGCATCCTGATCCATCCAACATATCGGAAACATTACTTTTTTTTAAATAGTTGGCCGAAGACTGACAAATATATTAAATGCAAGAATTTCAATCTAAATGTGTCGGCAAGATCTTTTGATGGAGTAAATTTTGCTACTGAAGCGTCGCCAAAGATCTTGCAATATTCATTCACTCTCTGCACAGTGGGAATCAAGGTGAATGGAGCTGCAAACAAATACTGAATAGCCCTGCCAACATTGACACAGTTAAAAGAATAGTTTCTATGAATTATGAACTTAAATCTTAGGTTAGTTCAATTCACTTAAACATAGTTGCTAGGCAGCTAGGAGAAAGATATTTTCTTTAATCTTTGGTTTAGTGTTTATTTTTGTACAGAAGCAATATTTTACAGCAATGTTTATAATTTGATAAATGAAAACATAAGTTAAAGGGCAGACTTTTTGTAAATTCAAGGCTTTCTCTACTGCATCAGTGCATCTCATGTAGGCACAACTAGCACAAAGACTGCAATAACTTGGCCAGGCTCCATCGTGCAGAGGGTGGATGCAGAATCGCCATTCGCCAATATACCATGGTCAGGAAGATGTGCCAGGTGCGCGGGAATTTATATTGTCATTTTAATGACCTGCGCGGTGCGCCGTACTATGCCGGTAAAAAAATGCGCCGTGCGCCGACAGCGCCGTACTTTTAGAAAGCTAAAATAGTTTTAATATGGACGCGCGGCAATGCAAATTACGTAATCACAGTGACCGTACACACAAACATGTATCCGCACTGTGTAGTCTGTGTTGTGGTTGGATACGAGTTAACTAGATTGCTATCGCGTCAACTCAGGACTCAGCCTCTCAGGTTCCAAGAGTCAGCACAGTAATGAACATTCATTCATAGATCACAATTCAATCGGACATGAATTACGGAACTAAAGAAGGCAACATGGCTTTAAATGTGCCATCGCCGATCGGTGCCTTCTAATGAATGACTGGACTGGTTGCGGCAAGTAGGGTATGAACCTGTATGTCAACAGTACGATCCTGCTGCTATTCCTGCATGCCAATGTTGTGACTACATTTACATTACCGACATCCTCCCGGCCGGCAAAATCGACACGATCAATACCTAATAACAATGCGCGTAAATGGACTATACAAATTAGGTCAATATGACATAATTACAGAGCGTAATTATGCTATGTGATACATAATATGAATATACCTATATATTTGCAAGATAAGTCAATGGTCTGTCGTTTATTTTTGCTTCATTTGAGCAATAATGGTTTCCAAATCTGGGTGCGTTATGTTATGTCATGTGTACTTTCACTACTTTGAATGTGCAAAAATTATAACTATCATATGAAAATTGTTACGTAGGTTATCATAGCACGAATCACAATAGAGTATCAAGATTGCAGCTCTGCCACCAGGCACCAGCCTTCATTGAATTATCCCGCCTTTTTTCTAAAATTCAATAATCTCTCTTCCAGCAAAGTTTGCAAAATTCATTAGCTGCATAAAATACTCTCTGCTGTGGTGTTCGAGTTCCGGTTGACATGAAAACTTGCGGTTCCAAAAATGGCGGGAAAGCTCTAATCGCGCCTCTCTGTAGGCAATTCATATAAATAATAATATAATCCACGCCTACGCTGGAGGAAGTTCAAACTTCAGAGGTGGAACTAAATGCAGTAAATTTGCAGTAAGTCAGAAAATACCAGATTTAGGCATATAGTCAGATGGGGTAAGACAGGACCGAAATCACTAACAAGCCTGTAGCATCTATACCATGAATAAATAAAAAACCCTAAACCTATCACAAGGTGTAGTTATGCAATGGGCTTCTAAGCTACAACTCAGACTTTCTGCATACAACACAGTTTTCTGCACAGATTAAAAAAAGTGAGCTGGTCCCATCTTACCCCACTGGGGTAAGATGGGACCGGGCATGGGGTAAGACAGGACCAACAGGTAATTCTTGTGTTACAAGGTTTTTAATAAAAGTACAAACCTGATATTCAATATTATCAATCTGGAAACACATTATTTGATTACACAACCACTTGTTACTGTTTTGTGTTGCAGGATGTCAACTCTATTGATATTTATCAGTCACATTGGAGTTTTTGTCTCGAGAAAACTGTTGACTCTTTAATGACCACATTTTTTTAAGCGCATAAATTTCTTTTGTTATAATTTCTAGTGATTCCGGTTACTAAGTAGTGTATAGATGAGTATGGAACATTGAAAATTGTATATTGAAAAATGTAAGGCAACATTTCAGTCCACTTGGTCTTACGAGATCCTAACATTAAATGCAACGGTATGATCCATTTAGTCTTCTGAGCGCAAAATATGGATGATATTATGTAGCTGGCATAGTTAATTATCATTTTGTACATTACTTTTTCTAGCAACAATAGGCTTAAGAAGTTTGGCCAAGAAACTTCCAAGAAACTCTAGTATTTTAGCAAAAATGCCTTATTTGAGATTGAAATTTCAAAGAAAATTTGTGTTTTCCCAACATCCTATGTTGGGAAAACATAAAGGTTGATGGGCCAAAGACGCCAGGGCCATGGTTGTGAGGCCAATGTCTAGGCGGGGAGGCCAGTGTCCAGGTTCTGTCTCTTATACACATCTAGATGTGTATAAGAGACAGCCCAAAATTCATAAACCAGATTTCGCATTAAAATTTCAATTCCGCCCAATCTTTGCTGCTTACAATACTCCGAGCTTCAAACTTGCTAAATTTTTAGTTCCCGTTTTGAACTGTCTCACCACCAATCAGTATACGGTAGACAACACTTACATGTTCGTGGATCGCTTGAAAAATTTCTCTAATGTTCAGGACTTGACTATGGCTTCTTTTGATGTAGAAAATTTGTTTACCAATATACCCCTCCATGAAACTATCGATATCTGCCTAAGTTCTTTGTTTAAAAGTGTCAATGACTGTGTCATGGGTTTGAACCGCAACTGTTTTAAATCTCTTCTTGAATTATCTGTTTTAAACTCAGTTTTTGTATTTGCTGGCAAATTTTTTAGACAAATTGATGGTTTGGGCATGGGTCTTCCTCTCGGCCCTACTTTTGCAAACATTTTTATGTGTTTTCACGAGGCTACATGGCTGGCCAATTGTCCTCTTGATTTTAAGCCTGTATTCTATAACCGGTATGTCGATGACACTTTTTTGATTTTCAAGCATCCCTCACATGTGAGCCTCTTTTTTGATTATCTTAATCTCC
>NW_025945708.1:0-19886 GCF_000764305.2 Hyalella azteca | reverse complement strand
TTGGCCAAAAAAATTTTTGTCATTAGACAGAGCTTATTTCCCAAACAGGGTTAACTATTTTGTGACCCTTCTTTACATAAGTTTTCTTTAAAAATTAGCCAGAAATTTATTATTTGCAGAAGAGGGTTGAAACAAGCACTGAAATGACAGGCAACAACTGCACTTACATATTCTTCTATCAAATTAAATTCAGTGCAATTAGAATGCATGATATGGGCTGGTCCTTTCTTACCCCATGAAGGCTGCGATCCTGTCTTACCCCATTTGACTATATATACCAGATCTAAAATATTCATACCATGATACCAGACACCTTTTGAAAATACCAGATTTGTGAAATCTGGTATAGAAATATACCATCTGGCAATGCTGGTTCAGCGTTACTTGAAATCATCTACAGACAATGTTGCCATTCCATTCAGATGAAAACTGTGTCTAAATCAGAACTGTGTTGGACGGCTCCGTGGCCCGAGCCGAGTGCTGCGCGGCGCGGAATCGATGACCGTGATTTGCATGAACATCTGCGCGAAAAAAATTTAATTAGATTGATTTACGCGAGAAATTTCCCCGTTTATATACATCTTCCTGAGTGTGGCCAATATATAGGTTTTTAAGCCCTAAGCATTGCCGGGTAATTTTAAGATGCGTCGCCAGGTAAATTTTAATGAAAAGCCATTTACGCTGAGTAATGAAAAACTATTTACAAGCCACAAACTTATTTAGGTACAAGGTTGCATGCACGTGTTACCCCAAATAACTAATTTTACCCTAAAAACAGTCTGATTGTGCAGCAAGTGTCAACTGAACATGTGATAATGCAGCCTGATCACTCTAAGGTGACCTGGTGACTGCAACTACGTAATCATAAACTTGATGTTTACATTTTTTTGATGGGAACTCATCGCAACTGATTTCCAGACAAGCTTCACTGCATACTGATCAATCCAACATACCGGAAACCTTACTTTTTTTAAATAGTTGGCCAAAGATTGACAAATGTATTAAATGAAAGAATTTCAATCTAAATGTGTCAGCAACATCTTCTGAAGGCATAAATTATGCTATTGAAGCTGAAAGGGGCTAAAATCACAATCCTATCAACCAATCACAGCTGGAATTCTGTAAAGGGATAGGATATGTAAATAATGGGCTGAAAGTGTAAAGTTCCTGGCCTTTCCAAGCTTTCAGGTCCTGCTTTCCAATATGCTATGTGTACTAGTTAATTTATTATCCCTCTAGAATTCCACAGTGATAAACAGTCCGATTGTACAGCAAGTGTCAACTGAACATGTACCGTAAAATGGGGTAACTTAGACCACTTTTTTTCTTATAAATGATGCCATTTTCTTACTAGCTAAATTAAACTTGAATTGAAACATTCCTTACTTTTTTTCTAAATAGTTGGCTGAAGACTGAGAAATATATTAAATGCAAGAATTTCAATCTAAATGTGTCGGCAAGATCTTCTGAAGGCAAAAATTTGGCTACTGAAGCGTCGCCAAAGATCTTGCAATATTCATCCACTCTCTGCACAGCGACTGCACAGTCACAGTGGGCCAGGCTATGGCAAATTTAGTGCATTTGCTGCTAGTATTGTGGCCGCAACTTAAGAGTAGGTAATATACACCTTGCCACTTCCAAGTAGTCTGAGAAAATTCCATTTTATTATATGATCAAGTGATAAATCAGTTTAATAAATTTTTCTCAAAAGTTGAAATGGTGAACCCTGTACTGTAGGCCTGTAGTCTGTACAAGTATCAAATACAGTTTTTAGCCTTCTGATGTTTCAATTTTCAACATATTCTAGTGCGTAGTGGGTTTCTAAAGAGTAAAGATAAGGTCTTATGGTATTATCATTAATTATGAAGCATTTAGAGTGGCCGGTCTGGGGTGGTCAGTGGTGCCGGGTGCGTACCTAGTCACTGCGTACTGGGAATCTCTTGCAGCTCTGAAAATGGCAGATAAGTTTGGTCACGACTCCAAAATCCAAATACAGATTTATTCCCTGCCTGATTAATGGTGACAGTCCCCAGTCGCTCCTTTAATCACCTCCTAAGTCCTAGGCTCCAACGCGAATGACTTCACAGCCACTGTGGGAGCCGAGCGAGTGAACTCTGCCGCAGATGCGTCGGCAGAGTTCACTCTTCCGATGTGGCGGAATGGGCTCGCGCGTCAGCGACATGCGCCAAAGCCAAGCGGCAAGCGCTAGACATGTATCCTAAGACCATGACGTTTCTTTAGTCAGGAAATAACTATTCTTGTTTTTTTTTGTTTCATTAAGATCATTCAATATTTATGTTTCTCATTACATCGTATCATATGCCTTACATAGATAGAGATCAAAGAAAGATTCATTTAAACAACAAATTATTTGCAAGCTTTTCAACTACAAAATAGTTGTTGTTAAAATCTTACCTGCAACGAAGCTCCGCGTTCGAGAAGACAAAATTTGGAAATAATTTATAATGCGGCAATCTAACTCCAAGTAAATGATGTGTATAAAACAAAAGCGCAATCTCTTTCTATGCGATGCATGACAGCTCTTCCTGAGCGCGTTCGCACACTATTTGGATTCCAATGCATCACAAATTACACTCTTGAATGTTTAGAAAGGTAGAATTGAAGCTTTTTATTTCATTTATTGATCCGTTAAGCTTATTTTAAATCGTTTTCATTTACAACGCTTTAGGATCCTAGATATGATTGATAATAAAAATTGTAATTTTTATAAATATACATTACGTGCGAACATTGAATGAACTGTTGGTATGCAGATTAGTTGAGATTATCTACAAAATGTACCTACTACAGTAATCCATAGAAAGCAAAATAAATCTATTTTTACTGACTGGATTACTATAACAACACTTTAAATTGGTCATACGTACGAGACCTATTTCTAGTAAACCCACTGGATGCTGCTAAAGTATTGTCCCATTGTGTCCAGTCCTTGCCGAGAAAAATATAAGTTTTCAACTCTATAATTCGAGTATATGATACTCGTTATACATAAAACAGAGCGCACACAATCTCCATTATATAAAATAAAATGCGAATGTAATGCATCGCACTTAAGGCGGAAAAAGTAAGAGTCTTCAATTTAACTTCAAACTCGGGATATGGCAGTCATCTTGACTGCCTTACGTTTATGAACAAATTGAGATTAACGTTACAATGTATTGATAGCTTTAGCAAACCGGTTAATATAATTAGGTTCGGTAAATAAAGTTATCAGGAAAAAGGATACGATCAATTTTTTTTTGCGACTTCATGAGTTCATAGCGTCTCGATCTGATGTGACATGTTGTTTGCATCATTAGCCTGGCCAGCATTATCCCGCCAATAAGCGAAATTTTGCATTGCATTTTTCCAATAAAACAAATTATGATTTGCCATCAGAGCTTGCACGGATCTTTCCTATTCCTCCATCGCTTCCATTCAACAAAGCGCTCACATATTTCCATTTTGAAAACAACCTTTGTTACCACTATATATAATTGAATCACTTCTGTTTAATCATAAATCATAAAGTAAAATGGTAGTTCCGAGTAGGAAACTTCTTGTTATGCAAGAAATTCGATATAATTTTTCTAAACTCTCGGTTTTCAATAGAATGGCGTCTAGACATTGTATAAATTTTTGGTTTTCGATTCTTATAAATCATTAAATAATTATTAATTATTATATTTAATTATTATTTATTTATTATTATTTATTATTAGCAGGCACTGCTGTCGACGTCAATTTTGCAAGGTATCCTACATTTTGGTGCATATATTGGCGATCCATATATATGAAAGTTGAAGCAAGAACATGGTTATTTCAAGATGTTACTGGGTAATTTTCTCCATTTGCTTAATTTTAATAGGCATCTAGATCGCCGGTTTTAGGATCAGAAATCTACCTATATACATGCCTTATTGTGGTGGAAAAATGAGTTCGTTAATAAATCGTGTTCACAGTGGTCTGTTGAACTGTTAAAAGGCTGTGGCTGGATGAAGTAGTAGAACGCTGTAAAACGTCGCAGATTGTAAATGGAGAAAATCGTAAAACGCTGTGGACCATTGAAGCAGTGAAACCTTTCAGTAAAATACTCATAAACTAACGTCTCGGACAAATTTACGGCCGCACTTGCGGCGGGTCTCGCGGCAAATCTCCCAATTCAGTGAGCAAATAATAACTCCCAAACTAATGAACGTAGCTCGACGAAACTTAGTCCACGTGTTCATTAGAAACTAACGGAGATGTTTAGCTCGTTAAAATTTTTGGAATTTCACTTTAATTCGTGATTTATATGGCGATACGTGCCGAAATTCGCAGTGAACATAACATTTATTCCGAACTACTGTACAGATTTGAACGACTGGCCGTAAATTTGTCCGAGACATTATAAACTGCTCCAAAAAGAGATACGAATTCCCGCATGCGTGATTCTACCTACATGATACATCATATCATCGTCGTCATAGCGACTGATGCCTACAAAATATTGAAAATTTAATTGAAATGAAATGTTGGTGTACGGCACAAATAGGAGCTTATGATAAATACGTCAAACTCAAGGGAACACCTACCATCAATTTACTTAATGGAACGTACAATTGACAAGTAAATCATATTCATAAGCGGATTCACGTGTGCCAACTCTACTTGACCTTAATTTCTCCCAATTTTATCTTATTGAGCAGAGTCTCGGCTAAAATTCTATCCTTGTCGCGATGCTTAGCGTCGTGCGTAAACCACAGCGCAAGCGCGCAGCGACTACCTCGTCGAACTGCCTTCACGCCGTGAGGGTTTTCCGGACCAGCGGAAAACGCAACCATGCGTCCGCATTTGGGTGTTACTGAACTTTGGACAGCCTTTGCCTGTGGGTCGTCTGTAAAGACGAATTCTCCGCCCTGTCAAAAAGTGATTAAAGTAATAAGATTGAATGTTTAACAATGGCATATTCTTGCATGAGCTACATATTGAATTTCATCAGCCAGGCATTAGGTACAACATGATCGAATTCATAATAAATGTTTTCGTAAGAATTCATTAGTTCAGTACGAGTAGCCTTGTTTTAAGTATTTTGTAGCCGGTGCATTGCGCGATTTCCAATCAAAAACTAAGTTTAACATTGTAAAAAAAATAATAAATCGGAAGTAGGAACCATCAAATGATGAGGCCAGACCTCGAAGTCGTCGTTGAGGTACAAGATGGCGCTGTAGTCGCGGAAGGTGTAGGCAGGAGGGCGCTGCAGGCATTCGCCTGGGCCGTACAGGATGCAGTTGTCTACGTGCACCACGTGGCTGAGGTCTCCGGGCGGGCGGGTGTCGTAATATTCTACTTAAACACCATTAATAGAAAAATAAAAAGTTCTCAGAATAAATCACTCGGTGAAAAGCATTCAATTGACACCATATTTTGATAATTTTTTCACACTTAGTTCACGAAGAGAACAGTTTTAATGTAATGCGCTGCGCAGTGCTCAAACGCTCCCCAATAAAGAAGAAGAAAATAAAAATCGGCACTGCAAAGCAACAGAAAATTAGCTCTATTCTGACAGAATTTCCGCGAAAAATATTCTGTCAAATCTCGAATCTTTATTTTTGTCATTATTACACAAATATAATCAAGTGATCAAATTTGAACACATTAATAGTTACAGTACAGACACGAATGTAGTTATGTGCGTAGCTTACTTACTAGTAAGCTTACTTACTAGTAAGCTAAACGAATTAAAGGAAACACTCCAACATGATCACCGTATCAACTACAATACAGCATTTCATATATTATCGAGCAATCTTTTAACGGAGAAAATTCTGGAGCTCAAGTGAAGTACCAGGAACTCCATTGATGTGTTGTAAGTACGGACCCGGTTTTGCAGTCCTACAGACGAGGTGAGTGAAGGAGAAGTAGAGTGGACGTTGCAGTTCAAAGTGTTGCTCGATGTTTTGCTTAGCGACGCTTGTGACGCGCAACACCAGTCGCAACATGTCAGCCTCGAGCAGACCGGCGTGCACCATCTGCGTAGTTACCAACCGCGTCAAAATAGGACAGTTTTTTGCACTGAAATAAATGTGATACTTAGCATAAAGAGCGGTACATATTTTGTCCTTCTGTGGGTCAACTAGACATGGTTTGGCCCGGAAAAAGGGTGTATCAGTGACCACACGACTGTTTTGAATTGAAAGAAACTTCCTGGACGAATTCTGGGTCGCGAAAGCCGAGTGACGAAGATTACAGAGATTTGAGCAGTGACTTGGTGGTTCAAAACTTGCAAATAGTGCGAACATTCTGGTCGAAATCAGCGAGGAGTGCGGGTGATGTCGTGATGAGGAATCGACTTGCCAACACGACATAATCAGGTCTGAATTCATTACATTAGATTATTATACAGCATCTAGATGAACGCAATCCCGTACATTTAGTTTAAAATTTACATTAAATTATTATTCAACCATCTAGTAATATTTAGCGTGCTCAAAATAAGTTAATTTTGAAGAAGAAGCACAAGCCAAAGTTAGAAATTACAATTTTCAAGGAAAAATAGCCGCAGCCCGCATGGGCGGTAGCCTCATGGGTAGCCTCACCAGGCCTGTACGACTGAGCGTGAGGCCAAAGAATTCCTCGGCCTCAGTGTGTGGGTTGACGTTGCGGTGGTAGCCGTCCCCGCGCTCCCCAGCAACCTGCGCATAACGTAGCCGTACTAAACCGCATTAATTCTTATGATAGCTTAATGATCGTCGTCGGCGTGCGCAGTTTGAAAATAATACATACACTTATCCAGAATACTTCTTACGACTGCATAATGATCGTCTTCGACTGGCACAGTTTGAAAGTAATACATAGCTTGAAGATAGCAAGTCACTCAGAGCGTATAGTAAATTCAGCAGCTGAAGTAAAATGATGTGCTTGGAATAAAGTATGAATAAATGGGGCAATTATTACAGAAAATAATATTAAAAACTAGTAATGAAGGAAGAACATAAGCGAGCTAGTTACTGACATGCACAAGAGCGCTCAGGATTTTGCACTTGATGTCTGAGATGAGGCCGTCGACGACGTAGCGACGGGAGCCGTTCAGCGCCGCGGGCCCCAGCGTCACTGCGGCGGTTGGTTGCTTGTCCCTCAACATTCTACCCTCAGAGGCTGGCGGAGACAAGATTGAACTTATCACTTCGGGTTATAATTGAGTCTGTTAATTTAAAGTTAATAATTGTTTCTTTCAAGTAAGCTCCTCTGTTGTCAATTGATTCATGTATGCTCACTGTTTATAGGGGCTGTTTCAGCGCTAAAATTAAGTTTTGAAAATAATTAAATAACAATTTATATAATTTTTGGAGTTTGAGTTGGAGAAGGGAATTTGTGTCACTTAATCTATAAAAAATTACTTATTAAAAATGAGGCTGCCTTCTCACAGTGTAATTCAAATATTCGTCCTTTAACTCCCAATTCACCTTCAATGTCACCGGCGTCGCCTCGGCTGCGAAGACTCGAAGTAACTAAAGAAGGACTTCGTCTAGCTTCGTCATGTATATCAACTACCGCAGCCCCAGAACTCTCCTTAACTGAGAACTTATCAGCGGCCACAAACGATGTCGTGGCCGTGGCGTCAGTCTCTGCACCGTTTCCGACAGGTTCTTGTGTGGCGATGGTTTTGGGTTCTTCAACCTGCGGATCTTCATGAACTGGGACTGACGAATCTCGCACAGCAAAAGCGCCATCTTCGTCTCCCTCGTCTTCAATTGCCAGCTCTTTCATCTGATGCGGTATAAACAAATAAATTACAAGTTTTCAGGTCTGGCCTGATTAGTGATTAAAAGAGAGATGCTTCAGACGTTCGCATGAAGATACTTACCTTTCTTACCTAGAAAAATAAAGAGGAGAGCAAGCGAGATATTTGACAAATTAAAACTACAAAAAATTAATTTATCAGCAATAAATAATTAACGGTATAGGCATTTTTTAAACTAATTATCATTAGCTAAAACAATTTTCATCATTACGCATTTGATGGAATGAGTTCAAGTCCAATCATCAAATAGCTTTTTCTTTCTAATTATTGAACAGCTGGCTGTCAAGACCATTCTCTTGACACAACTGGTAGAATTTCAGGAAAACGAAACATTTCACAACGGGGGACAGTTTATTCCCTTAATAATATAACGCGAGCACAGCAGCGACGTGACATGTTTTATGAGAAGACAAATCTTGACTGGCTGGAAGAAGTGTGTTGGACTGGCCTTGCTGTTGTACTTAATATTTACGTAAACATAATCATAAAATGAACAGATGTGGTGTGAATGGAGCCCTTAACGTTGGGCTCAATTTCTTACTGAATTGTTGCTATTTACTCGACGCCATTTAAACATTTTCGATACCGAGAGCTTTGGAACATTAGTTTTCGACGGCTTAATAAGAAACAAAAACAACATTTTCAATTTTTTCGTACGAACATTTCATCTTGCATTAACTACTTGACACACAGATAAAATAAGTCATTCTTCGTTGAGTAAAAGAGAAAACATTCGAGCGAAAGATCCGTTGTAACGCATGCGGCACCGGAGTGTTGTATGCGTGATGAACGTGAAGCAAACTCTTTATAAGTCACGCTCGATTCTGTCATTTACGTCAATACCACGAATGATTTGACACATTAGAGTGTAAATTGCCTATCAATGTTTAGACTGGCATTTTTGTGCGATTACACAGCATCTTGTCGCGATGAAAATTTAAAATTTGAGGCACAGTAAAAGCTGTGAATATCAGGTATGCAATTATCTTATTATTATATATAATAATATATTATGTATATATTACATAATATATATGTAATAATAAGATAATTACATATATATTATGTAATTATCTTATTATTATAGTATTATTATTGCTAATGGGAAAACCGGTTTTGAGATCAAACGATATCGGCATAATGATCTGAAAAAATATATTAATGAACGAAAAATAATGGTTCCAATTAAAATGCAACTCCCAAACATTTAAAAATGGAGAAAATAGTTAATTGAAGTCTTCGGTGTTAGGAGTTCTCCACACTCGTAAATGTGTGTCCCTCAGAACAGGCAAGTGAGGACTACTAGTGGGCCAAGTTTTCGTTAAACACGAAAAAGCACAATCATATATCGGATCTAAATATATATTCTTGTTTTGCATCGATTTTGAAAGTTTCGTGCTCGAAAACACACTCAGTACCATGAATAATATATAATATTTAGCGAATTTGTTATGAAATGTTGGCACTGCCGTGCAGAGCGTGTGCTTGTGTTGCGTGGCACTGCCGTGTAGTCCAATTACGTCCCCGTCCTAATGCTCGCCTAACAATCCCAGTTTCTCATAAGTGTTCCATTCCAAGGTTGGGATGGCCAAGACTTGGCAATCCTGAGGTTTGGCCTCATAGACTTATGCTGTGGCTAAGACTCTAATCTTCAGAGCTCCCCCTTGCCCCCAGGGGAGCCACTGAACACCGAGGACAGCAGGGAGGCGAGGGTGTTCTTGATAGACGCTGAGCGCGCGGTCTTTGCGCTCTCTGGATCCTGGGGGAGGGGAGGGAAGGTCAGCGGAGGGGCTCAGTTTTTAGATATCTAATATTTATTATAGACATTTCAATAATTTTTTATTCTATGTTTGGCAAGCTTATGACGCTCCAATTCAAAGGACCGGCAAGGCATTAAGTCTGCTTGTAACACGGAACCTCTCCTTACTTATCACCTCTCCTGCATTAAAAACGTCGACTAGTTACACGCGGCCCCGTAGTTGCGTAAGTCTGCCGAATTTGAACTTGCAATATAGGACAAAGAACTAAGCAGATTACGCTCTAGGTGAGTAGAACAGAACCATATTATGCTCTAGGTGAATACAATACATAATCTTATCAACACAATTAATGATAAAGGAAAACTATTATTAATTCAATCCTTGAGTATTTCAATCATTGTTTCATACTGAAATTTATCACATTCACTGTGAATAAAACTTGGCAGGGGAAAACTGGCCTGCCGCCGGGAAGTAGCGTGAACCAATCTCATTCAATCAATATCACATGAAATGAAATTAATGTATCAAACTTGCAGTAAAAAATAATGAAAATATTCAGTAATCACTGAGCCACCTCCACGTCACCTCCCTTCTTCCCCATCCAGTAACTTTTCAACTCGCGAAACATACAAACAATGTTTTATGTTAGTGCAGAGCTTGGTCCATGTGAGCATTCAATTTGAACCCTAAGTTATCAGATTAATTCTTGTGAAGTTGTCGGAATGCACAAAATTTTAATCTTATCTTAGAGCTTCAATAGGATCCCATCTACGACATATCATGAAATCGCTTCCAAACAAGATGCACACGGCATTGGATTTAGGGACAATTTTATTTAATTTGAATAGTTTAGGGAATAGAATAAATATAGAATTTTAGGAATCGAATATATGCAGTTATATGAATAGATTCAGTATGGTATTTTAGGAGTCGAGGAAAGAGTTTAGGAAATAGAATAAATATAGAGTTTTATGAATCGAATTATGGATTCGTAAGAATAAATTAAGTATGGTATTTTGAGAGTCGAGTTAAGAGTTTAGGTAATAGAATATAGAATAGAATACCTATATAGAAATAGAGTATGGAGTCTAAGAAACGAAGTCTCACCATGACGGACGGGTCTTCCTCCAAGAAGACGAACTCCGTGTCGATGAAGTTTAGCAGGCGCTCCTCGTAACGCTCCCTGGCTGCATGCTCCGCTACCTCCTGCACATCACAAGCAACTTTTGAGCTGTCAGTTAGTGTTCAAAAAAGAGAGATGGCATCCAGCTGAACCAACAGCAAAAATTTCCCCAAGTGCTGTTCCTCGTAGAGCATGGAATGCATATAAAAAATATTACGTATTAGTCAGGACAAGTCAAGTTCGAACCCAAAAAATTTGGCGGCACTGTTTGGTTACGACTGAAGAAAATGTTTACTTCATTTTGGTTAAAATGAAGAAAATATTTACCCTCTAGTCTAACCTAAACTGCGTAACCAACTAACCTTTCTAGCGTAACCTAACCTACTAACCTTCCTGACGACGAAGAACTTGTCTATCTTCTGATAGTTAGCGAGGTAGTACTGCTTGTTACGCAGCATCGTGGCGTCAGCAGGGAGCAGTTCCAAGTAGCTCTCCACGGCAGCGCACGCCTTCGGGATCTCATTAACTGCGTGACAAAACAATAAAATAATAATAAACTCAAATATTGCGGATAAGCACAGACGATGTATATTTTTTCAATAATAACCGTAGCGGTACTGCAGCCTTCGAGTACTAACGTTTCTGGTAGCCGTACTGCAGGTAGTTGAGGATGGAGGGAAGGAAGTCTTGTATGTCCTCGCCGTAAAGGTTGGAGAGCTGCAGGCCACACTTCCTCTTGCAGCGGAAGGTGAAGGTGTAGTGATCTGAAAATTGTAAGTTTTGTGGTGAATAACATTAAATCCATATCGCGTCTACATTTCTTGTTCACCTGGGGATGACTTCAGTAGACGGCAATATTTTTTATTCAGCTTTAACATTATACCGATGATGAATGTTCCGTCTTTCCTTAAAGAAATACATGGTACGCACCTATGGATAGATCGTATGCGTTCACTAATACATCGCGCATATGGATATTAAATAGAGTAAGCGTCATTACTAATGTATCTGCGTAAATATCATAGATAGTACACAACCAGGATAAAGTTTGATTACATAAATCAATAGCCTGCTTAAATCGTATGAATTTAGGTTGATTTTTTTAATTGCCATCACCAAGAATTTGATGCAATGGGGTACTTACTTGTGGTTTTATTTGTTTTTAAATTCTTAGAGTTTGAACAATTATATATGGATTAAATAAATCACGACTGGTGGTCTCACTGGCAACTGAAGAAACAAAGTCGGGGAACCAGCCCTGGTCGAAAGGCTCCTCGCACATGAGACGGCAGTCCTCCAGGGCGCGCCAGTACAGCGTCAGCGCCGCCTCCATGTGCTCCACCGCCCTCGCGTAGTCCTCTGCAGAGTGAGCCTGGTCTCCACGCACGTACTCCACGGCATACTCCTGACACGGGATGTGTTCATTATGAGTTATAGCTCGTATAGCCACGGCATTCTCCTGACACGGGATGTGTTCATTATGAGTTATAGCTCGTATAGCCACGGCATTCTCCTGACACCTAACTCAACTTTTCCCATCAGTTTAGGCAAAAAACTTCATCACTTAACTAACATGGGCTGGAAGCAAAAAAACTGTGTAGGACTGAAAGATTGCTAGGGAGCATCAGCGGCAAACTTGCCGAACGGAACATACCTTCACGCACCACAGTTGATCCAGCCCTGCTAGTCGCGTGCTGTCGCACTTAACTCAAAATTTTTCCACTTCAAGCGCCCGCTCCTTGCTACATTCCATTGAAGAATAAGTTAGTCCGAAAATTATCATCGGGTAATAGCCTCTCATACTATCGACCGATCTTTCCCCGTGCACAATCACCGAAAAATATAGCTAGTTTATAATTCAGATCCGTTACTCCTTTTAATTTAATCAAGAATTTGCCATTAATTAGTAAAAATGATTATATAGCTGCTTAAAGGTGTGTCCGTGTAAATTTACTTGCCTGAAGCTCGAGGTTATCGAGCTCGTCCTGGTCGGCGGAGTACTGCTCAATATATTGCTTGAGGTTGTTGGACATGACGGTGTGCGTGGGCTGTGCCGCGAGCACAGTTACTGCAGCGTTGGCGGCATCCTGGAACCTGCCCAACTGTAAAGTACGGCACATAAATAAACTGTGTTGCTAAGTAAGGATAACTGCGGCGCAGTAGTGAACTGCGTTGCTAAGTAATGATAGCTGGGGCGCAGTAGTGAAGTGTGTTGCCAAGTTAGGATAACTGCGGCGCAGTAATGAACTGCGTTGCTAAGTAAGGCTAACTGCGGCGCAGTAGTGAACTGCGTTGCTAAGTGAGGCTAACTGCGGCGCAGTAGTCAAATGCGTTGCTAAGTAGGAATAACTGCAGTGCAGTAATGAACCGAGTTGCTAAGTAAGGATAACTGCGGTGCAGTAGTGAACTGAGTTGCCAAGTTAAGATAACTGCGGCACAGTAGTGAACTGCGTTGCTAAGTAAGGATAACTAATTTCTTACGTAATGGCACCAAACCTTGATAATAAAAATGGCACGGGTCAGAGAAAAAACATTACCTCAACACATGGAGATAACGCATTCAACGTGTTAATTAAAGAGACAGAGCTGCAGGTAGTCACCTTAAAGAGACAGAGCTGCAGGTAGTCACCTTAAAGAGACAGAGCTGCAGGTAGTCACCTTAAAGAGGCAGAGCTGCAGGTAGTCACCTTAAAGAGGCAGAGCTGCAGGTAGTCACCTTAAAGAGACAGAGCTGCAGGTAGTCACCTTAAAGAGGCAGAGCTGCAGGTAGTCACCTTAAAGAGGCAGAGCTGCAGGTAGTCGTAAGGCTTGCGTGATATAAACTCCCTGTCAACGCTGGCAGGAGCAACGTGGTGGTGACGGGACAAGAAGTGCTTCTGGCGACATTTCAGGAGGCACAGCGCGTTCCTGATCGTCGTCTCGTAGAACTCCTGCGTGAAAATATATTTTTTCATTAATTTCTGAAATATTCCGAAAAGTCCTAGGCATGTTTTGTATACAAGGAAATTACAGTTTACCGTTAATGATATTTACATTAGTTTTCGAGACGTTCATTTTCATAGCGGTTATTGTGTAACATGTTTATTGTATCATATTTAATTCGGTAACATAAAATTGTAATGTCGTCTATTAAATTTGGTAACCAAGTTTAATAGTCAGAGAGCCTCTGACTATTAGAGAAATGGCAGGATCGCGCACCTGTTCGACGCTGCGGGGTTGCGCCAGGGGCGTCGCCCCCTGGGCCTCTGCACGGCAATCGCGACGGCAGCTGCAATGTCGAAAAAAAACGTTCATTATTTTCACGCAAAACTTCACACAAATTATAAATGATGATTCAATCTCAATAACGTCAGCAGCCATCAGCAATAATATCAATAGATGTAGGGAAATTTGTAAACACGTGTCGATACAGAAAAAATCGTTCATACTGTTTAGAGTTAATAATTCTTTGACGCGTGCAAAAGAGGCTAATAAAATAATTTAACAGGTATTTAAAAAGAAATTGAAACATGCATCAAAGTTATGTGAATGATAATAATAATTCAATCAATGTCAGGTTTGAGTCGTCAACGAAGGAAGTGTCAAAATATGAAGGAAAAAGTGCCTTTAATACATACTAACAACAAAAAATGTTTCAACAGCCGGTCAAACCAACAAAAAATCTGTCATCGCAGATCAAAATCATCAATGTGAACAATAACGAAAACTAATGGTAATCAACCAGCATCGTCACAATTGGATAGCATCACGATATTAGCATCAGGATACTACCATCACGATGCTAGCATCAGTGTTCTAGCATCACGATATCAGCATCAGGATACTACCATCACGATGCTAGCATCAGTGTACTAGCATAAGTGTTCTAGCATCACGATATCAGTATCCCTGACTTTGGGTCTTTCGCCCTCGCCAACTCTATAGCTAACAGTTACATCCGGTGACAGTTCCTGTTTTCTCACAGCGCAATTTCCAAATTTATGACATCTGGTCGATCACAAAATAAAATTATGATACGTTAAAAATTTTCATTGGATCAATTCATCGATTACTGCAGTTAATGGTTAGAGAAAGACTGTCAGCAGCTCACTTAATTTCCTACTATGTGGCTTCCCAAAGAAAAGTTAATAAGCCAGCTCCGGAAAGAATGGATTAGTGGGCCAAGTGCCCAAGCACACGACAGGACAAATATAATTTGCGACATGACAGGTATATATTAATTATAGTAGGTGGAAGCCGGAAAAAAGACATTTTTCGATTCAAAAACGCAAGTTACGACTTCAATAATTAATTAATCAGAATTGAACACTTAAAAAAATTATTCGCGACGAAATATGTTGCGACATTTAAATGGAGAACGTTAAGATCACCAGTGTAATGCGTACCTCTTAAGCGTGTTGGTGTACCAGGTATAGTCCTTGATGGCGAGCTCCAAGTACCCCACACACTGATGCCAGTCATTGCTGAGGTAGTGGTCAACGCCCTGCTGGTAGAGCTTGTCATACGTGCGACTGTGGTCCTCCTCGTTTGCCTTGTCGTCGAGTATAGAAGAGGTGTTCAGGGTGAGGGGTTCATCCGTGTAAGATTCTCCTTCGTTTAGGACAGACGCGATTATGCTCGGGTTGGCGTCCGTCTCGCGTTCACTTATGGTTGGCACGTCGGCGGTTTCGGCGATTTGTAGGATGTCATTCACATCCACGATCACAGCCGGCATGCCATGTGCTTCTTCAACTATTAGGTTATCGAACACATCTTCAATGGCGACCGGGGCTTCAACCTCCTTGCGGGTTAGGTTTCTTATGATTTCAGGGGAAGCTAGAGAAATCAAGCCAATCACCAGAGTCAGTCGAGTGACGATTGTGATACCCATGATTTTTCCTGGCTTTACGTACTCCCTAACAAAAGTGAGAGGCACGCGTGGTTAGACTTGTATTTCACTTGTAACTTAATCGTGTTCATAACTTAGCGTACTCTCGAGGGATCACACAGGAAGAACAAATAACGTCAGATCACGGTTCGAAACGCACGCTAACACTGCTGCACAAGTAATGAACGGAATAAGACTACTCGCTATGCAGAAAAACTGACATGGAATACGGTACCACTCCCAGAGCATTTAACCCTCTATCGCCTGACATGAGTAACCGGAGCAATATTGTCACAAGCCTACTTCCTAAAAAGGATAGGTTCTAGTGAGCGCAAAATGACTTGCACTGATGGTTGCCGCCACGTACGACAACTCTGAAATATTCTCTGTTGCGTACAAACGTCCTCAGGTTGCAAGTTGCTACACTCAATAGTTTACGTATAATTTACGTTGAAAGTTATGTTTCAGAGAGTGACATACGGCGGTAGAGGGTTAAAGACTATTTTTACAATATTGATCTAATTAATCACCAGTTTTGACTTAATACTCGAAACGGCTCTTGCATGATCAAATTAGGCTACACGCTACAGTAACAATAGACATAGATGATAGAGGCGACTGATATATCATATTATATTATTAATATATGATGTCGAAGATAGTAAAAATCCAAAACTTCAAGCGAGAGCGGTTCAAAGAGCGCAGGATGAAATCAATCTACGAGCTTAACCGGAAAATGGTACTCTAAAAACGGGAAATATAAATGATTATAGATATTAAAGTGATTGATAGTAGGTACAGAAAGATAAAGACAGAACATAAAAACGAATTTTCGTGACCCCTCACTACAACCGCTGTAGGGCAACTGAGGCGGTCAGAGTGGCCCAAAGCTTGTCTGCTCAAAGGATTCCGTGAGAACCGAGGCGACGACTTAGGGTAATATGCCTGAAAATGATACCCTAAGTGCCATTCTCCTCCCACGACTTCCCGTCATCGTCGTTGGTTTACAAACGCCGGCAGTTTCGTTCTAATTCTTAATCAGTTTATTCTAGGAAATTGGAATTATGAAAGTAATAGTTCGATATTGTCGCCGAATTCAGCTCCATTAGGATAGTGCCACAGTCAATTGTTGCAACATCGGTTGCTGAACACAGCAATTAGTTTTAAAACGCCAGTAAGTTGAAGTCAACTAACTATAGGGTAAGGTGTTTGTCAGAACACTTCTAACAGATCACATAATTTCCAGTTAGGAAATATATTCAATGTGTTTCTGCCAAACGCTCAGTATGATAGCTGTTCAAGCAAACAAAATGCAACATATGATCATAATTGAATTTGAATGTGAGAGATAAGATAAGAAAGAAGCAAATGCAGTCGATACTACAAGCGTCACAGAGGGCGAGTCAGGGTAACTCAGGCTAGCATTACCCCCAGACGCTGCCGCCCTCCTGGCCCCACTGTAAACAAGCACTCCTCTGTTCATGCTGCCCTAACTACACACAGACATACAGCCAGATTCTCGTGGTCAAAAATCTATGTCAAATCTAAATCTAAGTACCGAGTTTAATCTTGAATAGATACTCTGCGTAAGTTAGTAATTTTCTTAGGCTATTGTTGTTTTTAACCGCGAACCTCTAATCTCACAATGCCTGTAAAAAGAGATTATTTTATTGTTTAATGCAATAGAACATTATTTTCGCCCACATCCCGCGAACGTGATGAAGGAGCAGCGTTGTTGCTGTGCCACATATTAAGGTGTGGTCTATCTTGTACAAAAAAACATGAAAACATAGAAATTGAATAATTTTTTAAAAATTATTACGTTTAAAATAGATTATATCGGGTTTTTTCCAGTATTATATATCCTGTAAATTCGTTTCCTTGGTAATTTTTACCGCAAGCTATAATTGAAACTAAACTTGATGATCATACTTAATGCTACGCTTAAATAGTATCAACAGGTCCGAAAATTCTTTGGCAATCGTTACAGATAACATCTCTGAAGTCTGATCTTATTTAGTCATAAAGTTCAGAAAATTTACCTCTCTGCCTATCGCACATATTCCAAGGGAAGAGAATATTAGAAAAAAAATTCGTTAGTTGGTTTCGCACGGCAAGTTGCAGAATATTTCCAATCATATCTTTAATGTTAAACATTGATTGGTAAAAGGAATAGAGTAATCTGATTGTTAAAAACACGCTGTGGTATAATGTTCTTCTCTAGTACTAGGCCATGAAATAGAAATGGATACACAATACGATGACCACATCACAGAGCACCACACAATACGATGACCACATCACAGAGTCATACACAATACGATGACCACATCACAGAGCACCACACAATACGATGACCACATCACAGAGTCTGTCTCTTATNCACAGAGCACCACACAATACGATGACCACATCACAGAGCACCACACAATACGATGACCACATCACAGAGCACCACACAATACGATGACCACACCACAGAGCACCACACAATACGATGACCTCATCACAGAGCCACACACAATACGATGACCACATTTCACATACACACAATAAGTTGACAATATCAATGCGCCGTACACAAAACGATGGCCGATACGATGAGAAGTACATTAATGTACTCAAAATATATGAGTACACGTTAAGACGGCGGGTCTCTTTTCCATTTCTCTCTACTCTTTCTTGCCACTATTTGCCACCTCTTGTTCTCTTCCACTCTTTCCTAGTGGCACCGCAAAAAAAAAAAAAAAAAAAACGCTGGGGCGGGAGCAGACGCCTCAGCGCCGTCGCTGAGATGGCTTTACCAGACCTCAGCACAGAGAACATATCAAACCATCTCTCTACTGAGGTCTCGTTTTTCGTTATGCATTTTTTATTGTCTAATTGAATGCATTTTATTATTTTATTATCTAATTATCTAATTTTATTGTCTATTCGAATGTACACTTTTCTACTAGGGCGACGTTTTCATTATATTAATTATTGTCCAAAATCTTTGGGAAGTAACTCAATATTTCGTGTTGCGCGTGATGACAGTGCACGAGCAGCAAAACAGATGAGCAACTAAAGCTTTTTATTCAATGCCAACGGTAACTGTCATAGGCTCCAGACAAGAGATGCATTTATTTTTTTTGTGGAATGGTGAGAATTTTGTCGTGATTTCAATTCTTTCCTTGATATCAGATTATACTACTGCGCAAAATTCCAATTACAATATAGTTCTGCTGGTAAAACTTGGGATTTTCAAAACCAAAAACAGTTTCGAGGAAAACCTTGAGGTGCAACAACCCGTTAGCGGTCAATTTTCATGCGAGTGCAAAAAAATACCACATGGTAACCACACTACATTGCAGAAATATATGCATAAAGAATGAAATAGCAAAAGTAATAGCTAAAAAAATATCTGTAAAAAAATAGAAGTAATAATAATAGTAATAGAATCACCAGCAACGTTATTTCACACATTTTTTTTTTTTTGGGTATGTCGGCACTAGTTTTGCACCGTTTTCAGCACGCTTTTTCACCTTGTATTTTAGTGCGTCAGCGCCCTGTTCCTGAATATATTCATCCTATTACAGGGCACGCTGATAGTAATACTTCACTGGTAATTGAGTTTTCTCTCAATTCATATGCTGAGAGGAAAGTTTTATTTCTATGCACTGGAAAACTCATACCTAATTGAATCTTCACCGACTCCTGCTAAACAGTAAACCTTGACCGTCGTTGGGTGTTGAGTTGGAGTTTGTCGTGCACGTGGTTGGTAGCTGCTGCTGTTCGTGGTTGGTAGCTGCTGACTTTCGCGTTGTAGACTGTTGAGTTTTTAGCGACATGAAGGGAGATCAGCAACAAACAGGCGGTCGTCTTCATCAAAACTTCGTAAGAGCTTCGCGGCTGTCTTGATTTACGACGCTTGATGTGGGGAGTAATTTACGGAACAAAAACAATGCATGTATGCCTTATTCCCCACGGAACTATAACCATTCATTCAAAGTATGTAATAATTTAGAATTTTCTTCGCACTTGCCTCATGGAGGACGGATCTCGTCTTACGGCGTCTTTAGATGCTCCAGGTGCGACAAAAGATATCTCTTAGCGCATACAATCCAACTCAAGAACATTTAACAACAGACTAGATAAAGCTATGGAAAAATATATGTTCAGACTCGAAATGCCTATCACCATATCGAAACCGGTGGAAGTCTAGTGGCTATTTCGAACTATCGACAGTCTTGAAAAGATCCGGTCAAATGACACGATTTTAGATCTTCTGTGAACAAGTCACGAAAAGTTCAAGAATCGGCAACAGGCCACATCAGGCCTACTCTTCTGCGCCAACATAGCTTCGTTATGTTA
>NW_025945707.1:0-1478 GCF_000764305.2 Hyalella azteca | reverse complement strand
ATTGAGCTGTTTTAAGATTTGGCTAACTGTTAAACAGATTGTTTACGCTAGACTGTCTTATACGTCTTGCCAGCACAAGAGACAAATCGAAACTCGAACGAGAATGTATCAGGGACAGGGAGGCTGTTCCACTGCCACATAACATAACATAGGGATGTCGGCGCTGAAGTGTAGGCCTAATGTGGCCTGTCGCCGAACATGTGACTCGACTGTCACATGTCGGTGACTCGAAGCGAGAAGAAATGTTGTGGCGTGGAGAAGTTGCAGCGCGGTTTTTTTAGTATATAGTCATGGCCCCTGGTGTTGGTTCATGTTTCAAATTCTAGTTATCCTTGGGGGCCCTTGTATAAACCATAAGTATACTTGTATACTCCAATGAGGTCCCCACGCATACTTCGATAACTGAGGCTCGAAAGTTTCCTAATCTTTAATCTCTCTTCATAGGACTTGTCCTTCAAGCCAGGAATTTTCCTTGTTGCACGCCTTTGAACATTCTCTATTAAAATTTGCGTCCTTTTCAAATCCCGGTTGACCACACAACGTTTTCAAACTCTAGATTCGGGCGCACAACAGCAACAAACAACTGCTTCAGGGAGCGCAGCCGTGCACCGTCAATTTTGTGCACCAATAAGCCCTAAATCGAACGCCTTGGATCTCTCCGGACATCCACCAATCAGCCGTGAACCACTCGGCTTTGTCCTCCTCCGGCCTTGCATAGAACCTGCCGTGCACCACCAGGCCGCGGATCGAATATGAATTTTACGTTCGCCGCATCTGAGGTTAGGTTTCAGATTGCATAGTTCTGTTCCAAAATTTATCGTCCTTCGACAAGTGGCCGTTCGATCGAGGGCTGGTTCAACGCACGGCCTAGATACGGACGACTCGAAGTGTTGAAGGCAACGTTCCGGGAGGCAGGAATCATGATGGTCCATTACATCCAGGGCAGTGGTGGTCTTCGGCAGGCGACTCCTGCTTTATCGCTTCTGCATCTAGGAACTCGTATGAGCGCCTGATTAATCCAAGAACTTTGTTGGACGTGTTAGCTTGCGTTTCAACATGCTTAGACAATTTCAGCTCCTTGTCGACATAAACTCCGAGATCTTTTTCTATACTATACTGTTCAATCATTACTCTCTCGTTGCAACCATGTCTTCGCATACTGTAATCTTGCTGTTCACTAGTCAGAATTAAACCGCAGCTGCCACGTATCAGCCCAGTTAACTAAACTGTCAAGATCATCTTGCAATTGCGCTTTATTTGACGCATTCTTCATTGTATTATAAAGTTTTGTGTCGTCGTCACACATGGAGCACACGCTGGACACTGCTTCTGGCAGGTCGTTTATAAAAGCAACGAACAAAATAGGCCCAAGAACGCTTCCTAGTGAACGTTTCCTTCTCTACAAGAACGGTTATAAAATGCCTAGAATCGTTGTTAGCACTTTTCGTCATGCCAGGCTATAAGCATTCTGATAGAGG
>NW_025945706.1:0-629 GCF_000764305.2 Hyalella azteca | reverse complement strand
AAAGGCCTTGGGAAGAACAAGACCGTCGTAATTAATCAGGCCGACGCCGGGCTGGATGATATAACATTTCCCGGCACCCAAATTCAGAAGTGAAATTTACTGATAATATAAATGATTAAATTTAAGGAAAATTTCTGTGAAGAAATTAAATGATTTATAATAAGCATTCATTCATCACTATTAATGCAGGATTCGTTTCCTTAATGCTACAATAAGAAAACAGGGCTAAATATCATTCAGAACTTGTAATTTGACAAATGTCAGCTTGTAGGGAAAATTCCCTAGGAACATTTATATTATCTTCCAATTAAGAGGATTAATCAGAGCAGATGAGACTCTGCCTTTAAAGAAGATCATATTGACAAGTCTTGAAGGTCGGCAATCCGATTTGTTTGAAATGCACTAAATTCGTTACAGTTATCACCTGTAGTCTTCTAACGCTTGTAACGCGATGGCATTTTATTAAATGAAAAATTCATAATGGATAATATAAAAAATCCGAATGGAACGATACGTAAAAATTTCAATACAGGAAAAACGAAAAATTATTTTCGAACAAACACTCCCTAAATATTTTGTTTATTCTTGATTTTCTTCGATTCACAGATTTTGTTTCAAATTTCCCATAA
>NW_025945705.1:0-1255 GCF_000764305.2 Hyalella azteca | reverse complement strand
CCAAAGTCGGCGAGCTTAGGCAAAACTCAGCCTCTAACCAGAACTCGCCCCAGATTGTCCACCAATTTTAAACCAATACAATCATCTCCGAGTTTTTATTCCGAACAATTCTACTAACAAAGAGCCATATTCTGTACAGTTGCCATAAAAATCCATGAACTCAGATATATGAGTTAGACTTAGTACAAATACCGAGGACCCTTTGCACATTGTGTGGGTCATCCTGACCCAGTTTGTCGCGGAAAAAAAGACGTAGACGAGCTGCATTCACTCTTTGCTCGTACAGGTGGTAAAAATGTGTATCGCTTTCCTGACAAATGACCTATCAATTAGTCTGAGTGTGTCATTTTGAACATTAAGAGGTCGATTGTTCGCAAAAACAGCTTGTCTTACTAACATTTACTGCTTTTAATTGAACCTTAATGTAAGCTCATAAATAATTCCAATCAGAAAGAAGATCCGGAAATGAAGGTAATATTTTTATATGAAACTTTCTAGTTAGAGAGAACATAGAACGCGTACACAAATAAAAATGAAGTATTAATTGATAATATAACTAAGGTGGGCAACTCGTTAGGCAATGATTCGTACAATATGCTTAATTTTGTGCAAGATAGTCTTAATTTGAAGTATTATTCAAATTGTATTTAATATAATTTATCACCTTCACTTTTTAGAGAGCCCAAAATTTCAGACAACAAGATTGCCGTTATTGAGAATCATTTTTAGCGCATTTTCTCATTTATGGAAAAAAGGCGCTATTGTGCTCGTCATGTCCGTCCCTCCGTCTGTCTGTCCGTGACTTCACGGACGGACGGACGAACGAGAAAATGCGCCCTCTGTCACCCGCTGCAGTGAGTACTGAGTTATATTTCTTTCATATACGAGCGACATTTTGCAGATACAGAGGACATTTTTACAACCCGATTACTGTAAAATGTTATTATAAACTACAGTGTCATGTATGAATTTTGAGATCCTCTATTTGCATCGCAACTATCATGTATTTTAGAATTACAAGTTTAACACGACGCTAAGGAATTTTTTCTTGAAACATTGATTAGGTATTTTCAAGTATATATTTTTAAAGCACAAATCTCTTTCTAACTCATGCACACTAAAAGAGAACTTTGGGACCTCAGTTAACTTTATGATTTAAGAATCAGTCTGCATAGACATAATTATTTATTACACAGCTTTTAATTTTCTCATGGCTCTATCCAGGAAAAGAATGTTGCAGATAATAAGAGCAGCG
>NW_025945704.1:0-3750 GCF_000764305.2 Hyalella azteca | reverse complement strand
CTCCACTGCTCTGTTGTTCTTGTTTCTCCATAGTGTGTGCAGGCAATATGGCATCTTACGTAGCAACGTGGTCCTTCATTTCTAAAATTACACCTTGGTTACCAATCAACACAGAACAGCGATACTGATCTTTATGGCACAATCAGATAATTGTGATCAAACCTAAAACAACACAAATGAGACAATTCAAGGTTGAGATGGCATGCTTGAAAGCTTGAAAGATGCCAATATTTTAACCTAAAAGGCCCTACGAACAATTTAAAGGAAAATTCTTACTGAAATTTGAGGTGGGTAATATTGAACAGGTACCGGTACACATATATTAAATTGGAATATCTTAAACTAAACTTTTCTTTTATAAGTAAGCTAATATTCATGGATCAAGCTAGTGATACAACTGAATAATATTGAATATATTAACCATAATCCCTATTCCTAAATTTTCTCCCTATATGATGGTCATACAATCAATATTCATAGTTTCATTTGTTTCAAAAGTTTTAATTTCCTTCTGGAACTCTGTTGGCCATTTAAATTGTACAAAAGCATTTTATATCAATTAGAAATAATTTTCAATCAGTAATTTTCAGTATTATAAGTAGATATTTTCCACTCAAAAGGTTATTTTCATTTTAAAAATTTCCATTCCATAGAATTTGATTTAAAAAACTTTTTTCTAGAAATACAAGAAAATGGTAAACAAATTTTTACTTACCTCCACATTCTCAACATTTCTTGACTTTACAGCTTTGGTTATGATCATGCAGTCCCGCACATCAAAATTTTCAAAGTCCATTGACATTCTGCCAATCAATTATGTTTATTTCACAATAATCACAAGTCACAAGTTTATCACTTGTTAAACGCTCACTTATCTATGGGTTATTAATTGTATCTTTCAGCTTCATTTTTCTCTGCACATATTCACAAGGAAGACACAAGGAAGTTAGACAATCAGTTCAAGTAGGATAAGCTACCGTCACTCCTATTAATGGAGTTCTGAACTCTCTATGGCTCTTGGGTAATTGCCGCTGCCCAAAAGCACACAAAGATCATGTTCTAGGTATTTAGCCACAGTCTCTTTTAAAGTGTTCCCCAGCAACATATTTTCCCATTACTAATTATTTATTTACACTAAGGACAAATTAATTTTCTTAAAATAGGCTACCAATTAGTACCAAATAGTAATCTCAGGTGCAATACTGGCCTATGTCTGCGTTGCTACAATTACACATTGATTACTAACTTGTTTGGCAGCTTTGCCTTGAACAAACAAACAATAAAAAATGCTTCGAACAAACTGAATTAAATTCTATCAGACAATACTACCTGCAAGTAAACAAAAGGTTGTACATTATAAAATAAAAATAGCAAGCCAAGCAATTCAACAAATTCTGTATCCTTCAATTTACTCAATGATTATTTCACTGAAAATTCGAAAATAATTCATACTGGCTATCCAGACTGGATCTATCCGACTTATAATTATTGAATTATGATCTACTACACAAAGTACACATTATCTGCTTCATTGGCACAGACAACTTGAATTATGATAAATAAAGCAGGTAAACTGTCAACTAATTAATTGACCGATTAAACGATAATCTCATAATTGCTACAGAAAATTCAGGCACTATTTTCCACACTTGAATTCTACCAGGCTAAGACAAGCTTTAGATTCACGTTTTGCCAATCATGGCTGCCACAGACAGGCCCCACAGTCACCCACAAGCTTTCTGATTACCTAACATGACACAGATGAGCTAATCTCACAAACAAATGTTCGACATTTGTTTGTGAGATTAGCTGGATGTCGACTACAAGGGTTTTAAGTATAATTTGTATGGTTTTACGCTAATACCAATAATTTCATCACAAAATATTGGCACGAAAGAGCTGCAGCGTTCTCCAGCGATTGAACGCGTTCAGTTTGAATGATAGCGTTGGTTCTGTTTCCGACCTGCTGGAAAGTCCTCTGAGTTGGCGAGAAGTTTTCCTTTTATTACCTTCTCGTTAATATTTATTTTATAAACGCAACAGAAAGAATAAAGATGGCGGAAAAACCAATGAAAGTAAGTCATTGCTGCATCTTAATGAGCAAAATTCCACCCTAAAGGATGGTCATCCCTCGACTAAGTTTAGTATTAAGTCATTTATGGCATTTTGAAACCAACGGAAGCAACTTAGAAATTTCACAGCTCAAATTTGTACTCAACCTCCCACCCAAGAATCTGTAGGTAATCGAGTCATCTCACCACACCAACTTTAAATCACAGCTGCCTCACTCCACAACATGTTGCATCAAATAGTTGATTGTCAGCAGGTCCTACTCCACAAAATGTTACCCCATACCCAGTTGAAATTTAGGGCAGGTCGAGTAGGCCGTCGCCGGCTGTAGAGCCGTTGTAGAGACGCGATAGAGCAGAAATGTCCGCATTAGAGACGATATCACCAGCCGCGGTGCAGCGCTATTTAACCTCTGAGCACCTGCCCTGGTGGGCTCTGTCCTGCGGACACGCAGCTCTCAGCGAGCTCCTCCGGCTCAAACCAGCTCATCGCCCGCTCTGGGGCGGCTCTGGCAGCGTGCCCGGCAGTTGCGTTAGACCGTTTGTCGACTACGCGACCCCAANTTTTAGAGATAACTGGCCGGTTACTGTTTCACGGCTTCGTCCGGCTAAAGCGCAACAGACTCGGCCAAGCCCTGCGCCGGTACCGTCTCAAAATTTTAATTGGGTACCATCACTTCTTACACGTGCCGTAAGCCTTACTGTCCGCAGACCACGCCGGATCAGCGTAAACCTGCTCAGCTCAACACTTGACTGGCGTGATCCCGCCGCACTCCACGGGCAGAAGGGCATCTGGCCCGACCTATTACGCCATGCCCCGGCTGTCCCCCTCTCGCAGCCAGCAGGAGGCTTTTCTCGATGTCCGGTCAGTGCTGCGCCTGGCGCGATAGAGGGAGGATATACATGAGCTGTTCTTCAAGCAGTTCGTCTGAGTACGTTATTCGTGCGTATTGCGATGTTGGAAACTTCGTATATGCCTTCCACATCGTCCTATGAGATGAGGTCCCCATATATAATAGTTTATATTGAATCCACATATATTCTGGGTTTTCAGCTGCATTTTAATTCTTCAAGCGTACGATATTGTTTGCTGTTTAGGAAGCATTCATAAGATGCACGACCATGATTCACCACCACGACTTCTTCTCACTCATTTATAAAACTGATATTCAAATATCCATTAAAATGATTTTGTAATTTTTTGTTAAATATTCAAGTGAGGATAATTATTCTAAAATATATTTATTATCATGCATTAGAACTCGTGCATTTCCGACATGACAGTATTGCGGCAAATGATTTACCTATAAAATCTATCTAAAAAAATCAGCCTAATCTGTTCGAAGTTAGCTTTACATTAGCCATTGCTTTGAATAATTAAACTACTCGCATAACTACGGGACGCTTACTGTTCTTGCGTCAGGATCATAATAACAATATATTGCACTGCTTAGAGGCAGAGGTGGGCAGTAGCGCGCTACTGCCCACCTACCGCTACATTTTCAGTAGCGGTAGCGGCGCTACATTTAAGCAATTGTAGCGGTAGCGGTAGCGCCCGCTACATATTTGAGTAGCGCTACGAGGTTTTGCCGCTACGGCGCTACCGCTACTTTTATAGATAAAGCCTTTAGATTTTACTTAATAGTATTAAATATTATTTAAAAACCAGCATGATACATAC
>NW_025945703.1:0-673 GCF_000764305.2 Hyalella azteca | reverse complement strand
TCTTATAGATGGCGGAGCGCCGAGATAGCGCAAAATGTAAATTTTATTCCTCGCACCCGCACTTCTTTGAACGCTGGCTAGGTCAGAGCAATATACATTAAACCAACCTCTGTGTCTGGCCCACAAACTGGACCCTTGATGCGCTTCTCTAGCACAATGGTGAGGGTAGCTCTTTTCTGCTGGGAGACATTAGAGGGAGGGTAGTTCTTTTCTGCTGGGAGACATTTGAGGGAAACTGCACTATGTGAGGAACATGCAATAGAATGCAGGATGCGGAGGTAATATTGGCAGGAACTGCAGAATGTAACATGCAAACTGGAACGCAGGATGCAAAAAAATTGAATGGGATCTGCAGAATGTCAGGAAGATGCAAACTGGAATGCAGGAAGCCGATGTTAAATTGGCGGCAACAGCTGGATGTGCAGGAAATGCAAACTGGAATGCTCGACGCAGATGCACTTTCTGCGCGAGCGGCGCAGGACGTGAGGGATATGCGGACAGAAATGCTGAATGTTGATGCCGTGCCAGCGGGAGTTGCAGAACTTGAATGAGAGACTTGCAATTTGGATGTGAGCTGCTGGAAATGTTGAATGAAGGTGAGAACTGAAGGTGAGAACTGAAGATGAGAACTGAAGGTGAGAACTGAAGGTGAGAACTGAAGGTGAGAACTGAA
>NW_025945702.1:0-1594 GCF_000764305.2 Hyalella azteca | reverse complement strand
TTACCTAGATAGTATTTTGGATTTTCAGAAAGAGTTGAAACACGGAAGACAATAAACAAAAGAATGAAGTTCAAGAAAGTTGGAAAGAAAAGCCCTCATGCCAACAAGCATATCATTCCAAAAGGACAAAAGTTCTTTATTAAATTTGATGAAGGAAAACGACTGTAAGTATTGAAAACTAGCTTACCTAATTTTTTTTACAATATTGAGCAATTAATAAGGTTATACCTACCTCTACCTATTGTTTTAAAACTCTATCTAGGAGTGATTAATTATTTAATAACATGATTGATAAAGAAATTAAAATTTTTTTGTAGATTTTACTTTGTTTAAATTTGGGAGCATAAAGTACGGTAGGCCTACCTTTACCTCTTGTGTTATCAAATTAGTTTTGATTATTAGAACTGTGTTTAGTGTGTTAGTTGTCACTACTATATTACTTTGAAAATTTAATTTGTGTTATTTGTAACGCATAATAATGATATATACAGGAATACAGCATACAGAAAATGAGAAAAAGAATAGATAAATTCTACAGTTCTACAGTTTAATTATTAAATTTACATTAAAAGTATTTAGCCTAACTGGTGCCAAGGGATTAGGTATATAGTTTTATTATTTCCATTGTTACTGGTGCCACAGCCACTGGTTAAACTCAATCATAAATTTTTAACAATTACAGTATGAGTAAACACACCATATTCCAACACTGTGGGTAATTCTGACACACCTCAACTTTTTCCTTTATATTGAGCTTGGTCTTAGTTCCACTGTTATCTTCCACACATGCGTAGATGGTTGAAATAGTGACGTCATAGTACTATTGCGCGCCAGATTTCCGCAAAACACTAGGTCTAGCGGGGAAATGTTAAGATCCGCAGAGCGAAAGTCAAAGTCAACTAGTGAGAACTGAGAACATCGATGATTGAATTACGTATGAAAGTTGATAGTTGACCTTGCTTTACTAAATAATGATAAACTGTTTGTGTAGAAAGAATATTATTTATGGTTTGAGACTTTTAAATAAATAAGTCTGAATATATTAGGAATCCTTTAAGTATACTTGTATTTGCTGATTTTAAGTGGTAAATAAATTAATAGATGATTGATTTGAGAGATGGTTTTAGACACTTAAAAACTAATTCCGACACCGTGTCAAAATTACAACACATAGCCGTGGCACAGGGTGTTGTATTCCAATACAGCTCACACAGGGTGTCAGATTTACGAATTATGATCTTGAAGCGCTGTCAGAATTAGTCTTACAATATGCAGCATTTAGTCACACACAGTGTTGTAATTCAATGATTTTGTAGATTTGAATTCTAAAGGCTTTTAAATAAATATGGCAACAGTTTGTGACGTTTCATCATTGCTGGCACATAGTGTGGTGTTTTGAGAGTGACGTAAACCAATCAGAACTTGAGTTGCGCATACAGTGATCTATTTATAGCTATTTATTTCTTGCTACATCCTTAAGGTGTCGGAATATGGTGTGTTTACCCTATCTGGAAATTACTGGTAAAAACAATCATATGTGGGTGATTTTTGAAATGGGGCAAAATGTTCCAGTTTTCTTACTTTTTATAGAAAA
>NW_025945701.1:0-358 GCF_000764305.2 Hyalella azteca | reverse complement strand
CCAGCCTCGTCTGTTGAGGTGATCACCAGTCTCGCCTGCTGAGGTGATCTCCAGCCTCGTCTGTTGAGGTGATCACTATTCTCGTCTGTTGAGGTGATCACTAGTCTCGTCTGTTGAGGTGATCACCAGTCTCGTCTGTTGAAGTGATCTGAGGTCTCGTAAACGTTAACATTAATTACTTTGTTCCTCAATGACGTGGACAAGGAGTTCAAAAGTTACATTTAAACCTCTCATTTATTTCCTATCCAGAATGGCATCTTCGTTTATTGCTTCACTTCACGCATTCGTTGCTGTTCTTTGTATTAGGAATTGATATCACTTGTTTGCCTAAATCGCAAATTAACTAAGAATTCAAAAG
>NW_025945700.1:0-26914 GCF_000764305.2 Hyalella azteca | reverse complement strand
CTGGAGTTCATGGTGAAAACTGATCAATTGTATCTCATTTTAGGGTGTTCTTGATTAGTGTCTGTGCTCGTCAGAAGTCCGATCAGTGTTCACTGCCAGGAGCCTGCACCAGAGTTTTTGTCCAACCGCAGTGCTCGGCTCATAAGACTGGGTATATCAATTCTGGGACAAGTTACGGAGGCAGGTTAACTCTTGCATCAATTCTCCCCCGATCTCGTGAGGTGCGCCGACCTGTTGTGCATTCACGATCTTCGCCCAACTCATAATGATGGTGCTCGTGATGCAGCTTCGTCTTCCAGGCCCCAGAAAGGTGATGAATAATTTTTTATTTCATATATTTTGGAAGATGCAAAATTTCCACTTTTAAAACTTGATTTCATTTTGTAAAAATCGTCAATTTTGAAGTAATAGTTTGCTGTGGCGGTAGTAACTTTTAAGTGCTTATGGTCTTGCCCGTATCATTAGACTTTCAATCGAAAACTTAATCGCTGACACTTTTAATAGCTTATACCTCGCAAGATAAATTCGGTTTGTTACCTTTATAAGAGCAATAATTCAAGAACTTAAGGGTCTTATACGGATTCGCAGTTCTAAGCATTTCGTAAACGTATACGCTCTTTTTTTCTTTTAGGGTTTGAATAAGTTTATAGCTTAGATGGGGAATGAACTACCCTATTTTCATCTGAGGGGTTTCGGAGACTACTTTTATTCTCAGTTCGAAAATACAATTATGTATACTCAATTTCCCTAGAATTACATTCATTTTTAAATTGAATAATAAAGAGAAGATTATCTTTCAATTTTGGGCTAAAAGCGGAAGGTGCTGAAGTTGTATCCATAAAATGGTTTAATAAAGAGAGCTAAGTCAAATCTCTAGATTCGAATTGATGCTAAATAGAATTGAATGAAGATGATGCCTGTCGATGTTAGTTCTTTCTTAATTTGTTGTTATAGCAATGACGATTCATGATTAATTCATTCTTAAAATTCTGTGGACGACTACAGTAAAATTCCCCTTTCAAAAATGACCGACCAAGCTGCGATACCGATTATGGAAATTGGCATGAGTGAGAGTGTACGCGTTGCTTACTTTCTCGAGGCACGTGAAATGGAATCATAGCTCAAAGAAATGGAATCATGGCTGGCAAATCCATAAAACCACGGCTCAAAAAATTCAGTCGCGGCTCGCCAAGTAGATATATTCCATACTAGCTTCTGTAGATCCCTCAACTCTCAAGCCTCAAGCTCATCTCTGAGTGATGCGCGCAATTAACAATCTTGGGCCCTTCTCTGTGTTGCCTGACTTGATATTCATACTGAAGCCAATTTCTGACAGCCTGCAAACCTGTTTCTAGTTGGTAGTAGTTGCCTGGAGGCTGGAAGTTTTTTTTTAAGGCAGAACACTTTTTTTTAAGTGAACCACTAATCTTAGAATTCCATCCTTATTTGGAGTAACATGTGCATGATGTGCAAACAGATTTTGTAAAAAGGTTTGCGGCTTGTAAATGGCTTTTCATGGCCTACAGGCCTAGATATGGAATTCACGGCTCAAAGAAATGGAATCATTATTTCAATCATAGCTCAAAGAAATGGAATTGCAGCTGGGCTGGCAAATTCATAAAACCACGGCTTGAAAATTCAGATGCGTCTTGCCAAGTAGATATTTTCTATGCCTGGATTATGGCAGGCATGGAATAGTCTACTACTCTACTTGGCAAGTCGCAACTGGAATTTTTCAGCTGTGTTCTTATGGTTTTGCCAGCCGTGATTCCATTTCTTTGTGTTGTGAATTCCATATCTTGGCCCTGAAAAGCCATTTATGAGCTGCAAGCTTATTATTTACAAAGTCCCATGCACTGCACATATTACCCCACATCTCTAATTTTACCCTAAAAACAGTCACTAACATTTGTCTTCACCTAAGTGGCAACTAAGCAAGTGATAATGCAGTCTGACCGCAAGTACGTTATCTTCAAGGAAATTTTTTGGGTTGACTTGATGTTATTAGTATTACGTTCTGCTGCATGTTATTTTGGCGGCAGGCAGGAGCATTGAAGTACCGGTATATATTCTGCTGATTGTGGGAGTTAAAAATTATATGAAACCACTTGTTTGCAAAGTGCAAACCAAAATTTTTCAATCAAACAAAAAATTATGACATCATAGCTGCAAAATTTCATACATACTGAAATTATAAGATATTAGAGCCACAATATTTAAAAAAAATTGGACTTTACCAGCCCTGGATTATGGGATGCTAGTATGGAATATATCTACTTGGCGAGCCGCCACTGAATTTTTCGAGCCGTGGTTTTATGGATTTGCCAGCCGTGATTCCATTTCTACAAGCCGTGATTCTATTTCACTGAGACGTGAATTCCGTATCTCGGCCATGAAAAGCCATTTACAAGGTGCGAATGCGAATTTATTTACAAAGTTTATGCACGTGTTACCCCAAATCTCTAATTTTACCCTTAAACAGTCAAACGGCAACAATAAAATTTGTCTCTACTGTAAGTTCAGCACGTGTCTGTCTCACAGATTGGGACCACCCAGCAAGAGGCCCAAAATGAATGCAGTAAGCTTATTTGTGCTATTATACCTACTAATGTTTTTTTGTGATTATTTTGTGTTAGTCCTATCTAAACATTGTTTAACATCAATTTCAACCTGATGTTGATTTAAAATTTTTATCCAACATGTGTTCTCATTCTTTTTCTTTCTTTCATTTTCAACATGTGTTAAAGGCAACTAGCAATACAGGCCTGAAAAGTTTTGAGCATCGAGTTGATATCTTCAAAAGTTTTGAAGAGAAAACAAAATAGTTTCTTAGAGTCATGCACTATAGGTAGGTAGGTAGGTAATCAGTACTACTAATAGGTACTAGTCGTACTACAATATTATGAATAAATTCAGATTTCACAATGCCAAGGAACTAAAACTAATACAAAGAAAAATTGCGTGTCAGTCCCAGCCAATCTGTCATTCAGTGGAGATCCAAGCTAAGTTCTTGCCTTATTCTGTATATAAATTTTAGTGACTTTCGCTGATGATTAAAGAAGTGCTTGAAATAAAGGTTGAAATTTATAAAATTTTCTTTTTATTAAGGAAAAAGTGTATGTGAATAACCATGGAACTCTTAATTATTAGAAATCGCCAAGATGCAGTAACCTAGAGAAGTATTCAGCTTGGTTTAGAGAGAAATTTATAAGAAATTTCTCTCGGAATAAATTTATTTGGTTCTGCATTATCCTTTTGGACCTGATTGTGCTTGAGAACAACACTTACTGTTCAAACCTAGGGTCTGTGGTGAGCAAAATATAGCTCAAAGAACATTTTGTTCATATATTAACTTTGGCAGGGAATTGTACTTGCATCTCAATGATTCAAGTTTATAGCACCTAATTTGTTATTTTTTACAGGACTATAATGGTGATGAAGAGCATGGCACGACTTCACTTACAGATTTTCTGGCTGAAAGTTTTGGTCTTCCAGATAATGAAGGGCCTGAAACTTACCATGAAAAAATGGCAGCGGAAACCTCTCACAGGCGTTATTGTCGATCCTCTAGTGCTGAGAAATTCCATGCTCACAGTGACAGTGAATCCAGTTCTAAATTTCTCCCAAGTCATGGCTTTGCATCCAGTTCTCCTGGCTATTTCTCTCAAGACTATCCATCTTCCAAATCCTCCATGAGTAGCAGAGCTCATGTGACTGATGGAGCCTCCACACCCATCAATGAATTTGCCTCTTCTTTTAGAAGTAGAGGTTCATCTACTGATGCTGCTGTGTCAGGGGCACAGTCCCACGTTGACTATCAGAATCGCAATTCCATCTACGAAAAATTATCAATAGATGCTGTTAAGGGAAAGGCATCACCGAATCTAGGCTACCAGTCTACTACTACTGGAGGATATGCTGCAAATAGGGGAACTAATGATTCTTCTTTTCGAATTGGTCAGTCATCAGGGCCTAATAACCAAAATGTTACACCTTTTGATCACCATCAAGTTGGTCTTGCCACAAAGTCTGATGTAGAAGATTTTCAAAGAAGTGTTGGGGTTCATTCAGATGCACATGGATCATTTTACAGAAGGAGTTTGGATCAACGGGAGTCACTTGGTTCATGTCTCGGTGAGAGAGTAGATGATGGTTTTGTTGGTCGTGCAGAAACAGTTCGAGGTTCAAGTTATGCTGGTAGCAGAGGGCAGGGAGAAACTTTTGGTTCCTATCGTGACGATAGCGGTGGTCGTGGAGAGTCTCTTGGTGGTTACCATGGCAGCAGTGGTGGTCGTGGAGAGGCTCTCGGTGGTTACCAAGGCAGCAGTGGTGGTCGTGGAGAGTCTCTTAGTGGTTACCATGGCAGCAGTGGTGGTCGTGGAGAGGCTCTCGGTAGTTACCGTGGCAGCAGTGGTGGTCGTGGAGAGGCTCTCGGTGGTTACAACGGCAGCAGTGGTGGACGTGGAGAGGCTCTCGGTGGTTACCACGACAGCAGTGGTGGTCATGAAGAAGCGCGTGGTTCTTACCGTGGTAGCAGCGATGGTCGTGGAGAGGCGCGTGGTTCATCTAGTGGAAGAAGCGGCGGCCGAGGGAAAACTCAAGGTGCGAGTCCAGGTAGCAGCAGAGGTCGTGAAGCTCGTGGTTCGTATCGTGGAAGCAGCAGAGGTCGTGAAGCTCGTGGTTCAAGTCGTGGAAGCAGCGGTGGCCGTGGAGAATCGCGGGGATCATATAGAAGCGGCGTTGGTCGTGGGGAAAAACGAGGTTCAAATTTTGGTAGTAAGGGTGGTCGTGGAGAAACTATTGGTCTTCATCGTGGCAACAGCAGCGGTGGTCGTGGTGTAGCTCGTGGTTCATATCGTGGCATCACTGATTCTCGTGGGTCGTTGTCTAGTCGCGGTCGAGTTGCATCTACTATTTCTGCGCGAGGAAAAAGTCAAGTCTCGATAAAGCAAGGAAACGTGAGGCAAATGCGCAATAGTCAAAGTGACGGGCTCTCTGTTGGCCACACAGGGTTTTCTACCTCCCGATTTAAGTCTAGTACTGAACGCTCATCTCATGGCAAGGTAGTCCAGACCTCCAGTTCTTCAAAAGTCATTGAAAATAAGAAATTCACCGTTGTCGACAGCTACAAAAGCTCTGGCACTGAAGATACGGAAAATTTACCTACTGAATCTTTGCAGTGCAATGTGTGCCGTGTGATAAGTTTCAAGAGCAGTTCTGCATTTGACGAGCATATCAAAAGTCAGCACCATTCTCACATGTTGAAACTCTTGTCTGCTCGGAATGATAGTCTCGAACAATTCAAAAGGTTGAGTGCCAAGCACGCGTCTAGAGCAATTGAACATGAAGTTATGAAGAACATTTCTAATGACAGAAATAAAATGGAACAAACTGGAGTTGATAGTAAATTCTTCACTTGCAGTTATTGCCAGTGTACAGTTTTGCTGGCGGCTGTTTCTATGCACGTTCAACTAATTCAACACAAGGAGCTCATAGAATTTGCTAAGCCTCAGTGCTGTGATATAAAGTTTACTAGCCGTCAGAGCTATGAAGCTCACAAGACAACTGTTAAGCACTTGAAAACCAAGTATGAACTGGAAAAAAAATTCATTGTCAATGCTGTCAGAGAAATAGAGGAAGAAGTGATGAAATCCAAAGGGGAAAAGGTGCCAGTCAAATTCAAAGTGACTTCGGTATCTCTACCACAATCTGACTATGTGATAAAAATTTTGAAGTCACTTGAAAGCTCTCCGTTGATCGATCGAGACGTGAAGGAGGACTTTTGCCTGGCATGTGAGGTGACAGTTCCGAAATTTCGCCGAAGTTTCCATCCCTGCTGCTCGGATCACCACGAAAACACCATCTTTTTCTGCTCCAAGAACAAAGTACGTCTTAATCTTTTCATTTAAATTTGAAGACAAATTAACCCTTTTAAATTTAACTTTGTAAAATATCTTCAAGTATTTTCAACTTAAAATACCTTAATTCACTGCATCCTCAGTACCTAGTGTCTTCATTACTGTATTTCAAAAGAATCTTGTTCTTCTTGTTGAGAAGAATCTCTGAGAAATCTTGTCCATTTTGCTTAAACTTAACATTTTATTCCAGATCCGCATCACAGCGCGCATCACTCAGTACTTGAAGGAACTTAAGAGCACTAGTAGCTCGAATGATGTCTCCAATTCATCAGCGGGCTTGTCATCAGAAGAAACAAAATCTACTAAAACAGAGCTCGGCAACTCTGCCCCGTCGACCACCAGTTCTTCCATCACTGCCATGTCCAGCCAACCATCAGCTGACAAGAAATGTTTTGTAAGTACCGGTATTAACTTTTAAAATTATTTTACCTATATTACTTGTTCACCTCATTATGTTGCTTATTTATATGTGAATGTTTTCTAATAATAGGTAATCAGTTTTGTTGAATTTTGATGTTTATGTGACATTGCTTTCTCATGAGACAAGGTGCCCTATTCCCTTACCTCCAGTTTATTTGTAATGGTCAGAGAATTCAATGCATTGCTATACATATCTAAAATTCGTCTCAAAAATTTGCATTTCTCTAGACGGTTGTCTCTGGGCCACAGTTGAAACCAATATTTGTAGCGTTTGTGATAATTGTTTCAATGTCTGCTGACGTTTACTTGGTACTGGTTAGCAGGGTCTCTGACCGTGGCATTACTATCTGGCCTGCAAAAGCGCAGAGAAAGCTTATTTACTTCCAGAAATCTGGAGAGACAAGTGAACTTGATAGACTTGGCGTTTTTTTCTACTTTAGTCTCCATCTCGGTATGTTTTCACTGATATTTTTTCGCACTGCTTCAGAATTCATCTAGTCCAGCGAGCGACCGAGAAATCCGATTGTCTTCAGAGTCTGCGTGAGTTCCTAAGGAAAATATTGCATCAATATCACCAAATGTGTTTTGGTCCTGACTAGACATCACGAATTTTTTCTTCTGAAAACACGTGAAATAATTGTTAAAAAATTTCTACAGAGTAGCGATTGGATGGTTAGATACGACTTGACATCAAGCGTAAAATGTATTTCAAACTTGGATTGCATATTAGGTCTAATGTTGAACATCTTTCGGTGAGCTCTCAACTGTAAATTTGTCTCTATTTGTAGTAATTAAGATAGAAAATGTAGGCATGATTTCACCATTTTATTCAACGTAATGTCTCACTATGCATTTTATTTGCAGTGCCGCTTCATCTTCGCCCCATCAGACGGAGGCCATGAAAAATGATGGTTTAAACAGTTCTGATGATGAGGAAAACGATGACGAGTTCGACTATGAATTCCCTGATAATGATGATGACAAAGACGTGCAGACTGGTGCGGTACCGGGAGACCGCTCTGCTTATGCTGTCGTTGTAAATGACAAACAAAATTCTGAGCTCCATGTGGATGCAGAGATCGAGGATGAGTTTGAGTACGAGTTTGATGCCACTTCCACTGCAAATGACAAAATTCTGATAAAAAATGTGGGTGATTCCTTGAATACAGGAACAACGGAGGAGTTACAGATGTCAACTTCAGGTATAAATGAAGAAAATGATCATGATGAGATTGACGATTTCGAGTACGAATACGCGCCCGAACAAAGCGCTGAATTAGCTTCTGGCGCCCAGCCTGATCTTGACGACAATGAAGGTGAAGCTCTTTCAAAAAGTGAAGACATTGACGACTTTGATTACCAATTTGATGATGCAGATGAGACGAGGACAAAAGGAAACGACGACTCGGCAAGTCGGGCGATAGACATCGAAAAAGCCACTGGCGAGAAAGCTGATAAGGCTAAAGTTGAAGACAGTAAATTATGCAACGCATCTTTAGATGCTAATGAAGTTGATGAATTTGATTACGATTTGGCGCCCGAAGATGTCAATTCGAAAGATACGAATCGCGTAGAGATGGATCGCAGGAATAAAGCTGTAACGGACGACGTAGAAAAAGCATGCAATTCAGAATTACTGGAAGAAGTTGAAGATGATTTTGAATATGAGTTGTCCACCGACGCTCACTCTGAAAGTGAGATGGATTTGGAACATAAACGGGAAGAGAAGACAAATGTTGAGGACAGAATTATCGCTGTTCCTGCTAGCGAGTTCGCCAAAGCTACTGTAGACGTAGATGCTAATCCGGCTTCAAGTGCCCAATCAAAGTTAAGTGGTTCTGTAGCCTCTCAAAAGAAAGTAGCTAGTGAAGAATATACAGAGTCTAGAAACGAACCAGAAGATGAGAATGAAGACGAAATTGAAGATTTCGAGTATGATGTCCAACTAGATGGAAACCCAGCCGAGCAAGAGCAAACGTTGACGGCAGACGGCGAAGAGGAAGATGCAGAAGATGACGAGTTTGACTACGAAGGCTTTACCACCAACGAATAATTCCTAAAGAAATGCTCATAAGGGACTGACGTTTATTTTTTCCTCCGACGAACGTAATCTGAGACTCCACACCAAAACCGGAATTCTTATTGGTGGTGGTAAGTCGGCCATCATAGGTAACCTAAGCGATTATGCTGGTTAATGGTGAAGCTTCCTCGAAAAGTAAGTCGACTCTAAAAAAATGTTGGCGATCGAAATGGCCATTTATACCCTCAAGCCACGGTGTGAGCCACACTTCTAACTCTACCAGGAACTGATCTACATGAAATATTGCTCACCTATCATGTACTAGGATAACGTCAAGCCTATTAGGAGAATCTTTTGTTCTGCTGTTCTAATTTAATCGTATTACTGAAGCTGAAAATAATTGAAATACGCTTGCCAGACATTTGATCGTGGAAATTTTGCCTCGATCGAGAACAAACTCCACTGATCAAAGAAATGAAACAAAAATTCTTTCAGCATTCTCTAACCTGAGTCTTGGAAAAATAAAACAAGAATGAGGTAGAACAATTGGTAAACATTTCTAAAAACTTGCTTTAAATTAACGCTAAATCCTGAGCGAACATGCCTTCCTTATTCTATCGACGAATGTGGACTCCTATTTCTTATTTAATGATTTGAGTACCGTATGCTTGTTAAAACATGAATCGTTGTAATGTGTTTGCAAGTAATTATTTCGAACTCATTTTTTTTTTGTGATGAAATTTGATGATGTTTTTTTTTTTAAATTTCAGTGGTCCTTGTTTTTCGTTTTTTATTCTGACGTCAAACGTAAAATTGTCTATACCACTGAGTGTCTAAACGAAATCGTTCGAAGGAAAAAGCTTTGGAATTGCTAGTATTTACCAAAATGTATAATTATACGTTCATTTATTTTCAATTATGTTCCCTTTGATAATATCCCATTCAACAAGAATTAATGATGCAAGTATGAAAACTCCACCAGTTGATGGTAGCCAAATACCTATCACCCCTCCTCCTTAGTCGCCACTACCAGGATGGTCAATTACAACAACATGGTAGCCATGAACCATCAAACCTCTGAAGTTAGGTATCTTAAGTACTGAGTTTGCAATTGAAACTCAAGCTGTGTACTTGGTACGGCAGAGTTGCGTATTATTTTATTAGTAATTTAACAGCTTGGGATAGATTTCTCATATGTTAACCCATTCATGTCTAACCAGATAGTTGAGTGAAAAAACTCGTTAGCTAACATTGAAATTGACGAATGTTTCACTGACCCCCTCAGGGGGGCTTCTGACGTGTGTCTGTGCTCGTCAGAAGTCCTATTGGTATTTCGCGTTCCTAGGGGGATTGTTCCTGAGCGCCCCACCGCTGAGCTCGCGGTGTCTGACTGCATGTCTCAGTTGTGGGGTTAAGTTATTATGTAGGTAGGATTTCTTACATCAAGTTATTATGTAGGTAGGATTTCTTACATTAAGTTATTACGTAGGTAGGATTCCTTACATTTCCCTTCTCTGTCTCTCTCGTGCGGGCGGCCGACGTCCCGTGTCAGCGACCTCTTGTTCGAGTGTCTTAGTTTCTGTTACTTTTCACCTGTCCCTCCTTGTCACCTGTCCCTCCTTGTCACTTCGTCTCTTTGAGATGCTAACGCTGCTTCTTTCGAGCCAGCTTCAGCAGGCTGGACAATTGAGTCCTTCCGCCCTTTGTGGGCGATGATTAATTTGAGATTTTGAATAATTTAGACCTTCCGCCTTACTGGCGATGTTAACTTTTGACCTCCGGTGCGAAATAGCATGATAGCTGAAGCGCTAGTAAACCATCATACTACTACTCAACTTTCACTGACACGAGCTACCGCTGCTACTGTTATTAAATGTTACGTCTTGTGAAATAACTCGCTGTGGCCCAAGCGATGCTGTTTCTGCGCTGAGAATTCTTCTCAGTTTGAAATTCTCACGAATGTGAATCCTTGTCTATGATGTGCGTATGGTGAATAATTGCTCTTTATTTCTCTGCCCTTTGGAGGGAAAAGATTGTTCCCTTTTTGCTCCTAATTTTTTAGATGTACAAATTCGATTCCAGCGGAATCTTAAGACATTCACGTTCCCAACAGTTACTTGATCACCTACCATTGTAGATATTAATTTTTTATGTTGATAGTTTTATTACGCCTGCCAATGAGTTTTAAGCTAACTTCTGGCTTTCCCTCATTGCACGAGAGAGGGATTAGTTAGCTATTAAGCATTATGTATGATTAGATTACTTATCGATACCTCTTGAGAGTTGTCATTGAAATTAATTTAGCAAGTCATGTTATTATACCGAGTGAGTTAACGGCCTTTTACTTATCCTATTTTAGACTTAGTACTTTTCAATTCCACAGAACTTGAACTGTATATTTCATGGTAACAAGACTAGTTATAATTAAATTTCGCCAGTAACTCGAGATTAGCCAAAATTTTCATATTTACAACGCTCAGACAAGCTTATGTATCGTTGTCATAAGTCAATTAACTGCCTGATCTCTTCATAAATTTTTATCGATGACAAGCGCATTTCTCCACTTGCCTGTTGCTGGAGTTCATGGTGAAAACTGATCAATTGTATCACAATCTCATTCTAGGGTGATTCTGACTCGTGTCTTCGCTCGTAAGGGTACGCACACGGTGGAAGCAGGTTTGCCCGCGCGGGCAACCTGCCACAAGAATGAACATAGGATAATAATGTAAGTGTTCACATTGAAAACCTGTACGAATAGGCTTCTGTATTCTATGGTTTCAGGCGCCAGCCTGAGCAGGTAGCCAGCACGCTGGCAACCTGCTTTCACTGTGTGTGTACCCTTAGAAGTCCGATCAGTTTTCAGTGTCAGGAGCATTACACCACAGTTTCCGTCCAGCCACAGTGCACGGCTCGTAAGACTGGGTATATCAATTCTGGGAACTATTATGTAGGCAGGTTAACTCTAGTAACAATTATCTCCCAACCTCGTGGAGGATGATGGTGCTCGTGATGCAGCTTCGGTGCGTAGGTCATTTGCGACTTTCAGGCCCCAGAAAGGTGATGAATAACTTTTTTATTTCATATATTTTGGAAGACGCAGAAGCTCCACTTTTGAAACTTGATTTCATTTTGTGTAAATCGTCGAACGACGTAATATATATAATGTTTGAAGTAATAGTTTTTCTGTGGTGGTAGTATCTTCCAAGTGCTTATGGTCTTGTCCGTATCATTAGACTAACAATCGACAAAATTAATCGCTGACACTTCTGGATTCGCCGTTCTAAGCGGTTCGCAAACGTATACGGTTTTATTTATTTTAGGGTTTGAACAAGTTTCTGGCTTAGATGGGAAATAATATAATATAACGGTTTAAGCGTTTATTAGGCCATAGGTCTTTCGCCGATTCTTAACATTGCAGAACATCCACAGCTTGTTGCGGGCTTGAACTCGCAACTCACTGCTTCACTTTTGCTGCTTAACCGCCCGGCCTCCTTGCCAATTCTGACCAGAAATTGGCGCACAGAGAATAATAAAGAGAAGATAATCTCTCAATTTTGGACTTGAACGTAGAGGGTGCCGAATAGTAGTTAGTTGTATTAATAAAATGGTTTAATAAAGAGAGAAAAGTCAAATCTCTCGATTCGAATTGATTCTAAATAGAACTAAATGAAGATGATCACGGCCGATGTTAGTTCTTTCTTAATTTGTTGTTATAGCAATGACGATTCACGATAAATTCATTCTTAAAATTCTGTGGACGACTACAGTAAAATTCCCCTCATCTACAGATAAATCTTTATCTCTAATTAATTCACATTGTTCGGTTTAAATGCGCAAACAGGAATATCCCAAATTCCACTTCTCAGTGTATAAGTGCCTATTTGGTAACTGATTCGATGTTTATCATACCGATCCAATCGTTATAATAAACCATTAATCATCTGATGGTCGGAAACGTCCAGCAGCGGTTCCTGCAAGCACTGAACCTAATGATAGTTAAACTATTGGACAACCGCCTAGCCGGTGGGCGTATCAGGCATGGTGCGCTGCTGTGCTCCCAGTGTCGGTTGTCGTGGACAACAAGTAACATGTGGACTAAACAGCTCAGCTATTTCTATTCAGTACACTTTTTGTTAGTATACATATATTAGTACTGAAAGATGAAGTAGGATCTTGACCTGTCCTTGTCACTAGCTTCTAAAGTAATACATTGTTTTTGAAGTGGTATAAATTGATTTTTAAACACTGTAACCTGGCTGAACATCGTAACAAATTTACCTTGGATATTTATAATAATTTTTGAATGCTTGTCACAATGTCATGTTCGCGTTCATGAACTACAAGCTTGACGATAGAGACTTTGCAGGAAGTGAGTAGTCGTAATGTTCGCGTCTATTGAATTTCATGGAGTCGTGCCGTTTTCAAAAGCCTTGTAACGACCCTATTTTTATTTTCGAGAACCAAGGAGCGTACAAGCAAATGATTTGACGTAAATAAAATGACGCCAAAACAGCCATTAAAAATTAACAATTTGGTTTCTTCTTTACAGTCAACTACTTAGAATTTATTCGTTGCCAGTGAGATGCCCGCGAATTCTATCCTAAAATCAAATTTTAATAGAAACTGACAGACTGAGGTTAGTGTCTTCGAGAAATTCGCATGCTCACGTCTCCTGAGATTGCGAGATCTTCGAGCATCTGCACGATTTTGTTATGCGTCAAAGTAAAGATTGAATCGGGCTGCATATCAACATCGACTGTATTTTAAGAAAATAAATAAAATAAGAATCTGTGTGCACAAGTTAAAATAAATTTGTAATTAGATCATTGTATTTGTGTGAGCATTCACGATTGTTGCCGTAGAAACGTAGAGCGTCTAATCCTCAATCGGAATATATAAAAAATATTTGTTTTTTTTTAGTTTTGTTTTAATTCTAGTTAGATAGTTATCGTACATGAGTTCTAATTACAAATTGATGCCTTTTTGCTAAGCGATTTGTCTTGCGCTCGCCCAAATTGGTGGGAATGTCAGAAAATTAAATTTGAAATTATGATCATTGAAAACAGCGAAAACCGTTTGCTTTCCAAATTCAAGATCTTCTACCAGAACATCTATGATACATAATGAATTTAAAGCACATACGCAATTGATAATATTTAACTAAGCGTCTCCAAGGATGAGCATCTAAAATAGTATCATTGATACCGTACACAATGAATTTGGGTCACATCCACAACTGATAATATTTAGCTATGTCTCCCCTAGAATGAACACTTAAATTAGTATCCATGATAAACTATGAACTAATAGCACATCATCTACTTACAATTTTATCTAAGTCTCCCCAAGTATGAACACCTGAACTAGGAGGATTCATGATATACGATGAACTCAGTGCAGATCATCAACTGATGGTATTTATCTAGGTCTCCCCAAGAATGATCACCTAAAGTATTATCCATGATACACTATGAACTAAGAGCACACCATCTACGGACAAAATTTATCTAAGTCTCCCCAAGAACAAGCACTTGAGGTAGTATCCATGATACACTATGAAGTAGGAGCACATCATCAACTGACAATATTTATCTAAGTCTCCCCAAGAATGAGCATTTGAGTAGTATCCGTGATACACTATGAACTCAGTGCGCAGCATCAAGTGATGGTATTTATCTAAGTCTCCCCAAGAACAAGCGCTTGAAGTATTATCCATGATACACTATGAACTAAGAGCACATCATCTACTGACAAAATTTATCTAAGTCTCCCCAAGAATGAGCACTTAGAGTAATACCTATGATACACTATGAACTAAGAGCACATCATCTAAAATTTGTCTAAGTCTCCCCAAGAATAATCATGGATCATCATGTCACGTTCGACGATCGGTCGCACCCAGAGGAAGGCAAGACGCGGTGGTCCGTAACGAGCGGCTTGCACTGCCCGATTCCATCGTTCGTGAGTAATCCCCTGCTCGTCTTTTTGTGAAATCAAATAACCAGGAACTTAAATTTAAGTATACATGTATGGACAGAGGTGGGCAGTAGCGCGCTACATTTTCAGTAGCGGTAGCGGCGCTACATTTAAGCAGTGTAGCGGTAGCGCCCGCTACATTTAGAGCATGTAGCGGTAGCGGTAGCGGCCGCAACATTTCAAAGTAGCGCTACCCAGCTCAGTGTATGTACTATGAACACTCTAAATGAAATATGGCGTATACGAGTCTAAATTTACTTTCCCGACAATGGACACTTGATGCATTACGTATATTTAGGTAAAATTCGTATGAATAGAATAAGTATTGCAGTTTTGTTTACTTGATATTATATAATATCTTGAGTCCATTTAGTCCATATATCATGCATAAAATATAGATGATACCATGCATATCCAGTGGGAGTCGCAAAAAGGCCAATAAGTAAATATTGACAAACAATTTAACCATGAAAGCAAAGTTCTTGCATTTATTCGTGACCAACATAGTAAAGATAATTTATTCATTTACCGTTAATTTATTGTAAATGTTTTGATGTCACGAATGTTACTTAATTAGTGACGTCTGAACCGAGCAGAACCTGCGGCTGGCGACGGCGTACGTGACAGACGCGATGCTGGGTCAACAATCTACCTTTGAACCCACCGAGAGTAAACTGAGGTGTTTACGCCGACAACAATGATACCGTACATTCTTATTATTATTTAACCACGATAAAGAGAAATATAATTAAGGCACAATTACCTAAAAATTATTTATACGTGACCACCACGCAGCTTGCTTTCATGTGTGATGACCAATGCGATATCAACATAACAGGCTACAACCAAAGTCGCATTTTTCTCAATGTGGAAATTCAAAATAATGTTTGCAGTGTTACGATGGCGCAGTGTGTACGTCTTTTGTTGACAATGCGAAAAATGCCTGAATTCGTACTCTTGGTCACGGTAGGTTCATGTTAACAATTATTTTTTCCCCAATTTTACCGGAAGCGAGAACTACAAACATGCGACACGTAGCACCGTGACACTCTAGTAAAAAAGTTTTTCATCTGTCTCATTTTTACATGAATTTGAATAAACTGTTGAACTGAAATTGCACAGCAAAACACCATACGCATTGTACACCCTATACCGTCAAAATTTCAAATTTTAATTCAACTTGTATAATTTTGGCGTAAATCACGCCGTTAAATCTTTACTCAAACGAAAAAAAGTCTCAAGGCGTTAGCAACCCTATAGGCGCGCTGCTAATATTACCTTCGTATATTTCCAGTTCATATGTGTTCAGTTATTTCCAGTTCATATGTGTTCAGTTGAGCTCCTGCATGATACAGGCTGTACCGGCACTACCAAAGCCCAGTGGCTCGGTGGCTGCTTTACGCCGTGCTGATATGCCATCTCGGCCTCGCCATCGTCGAGGAGCCTGCCATGCCAGGATGCCACCTGCCATTCTGGGTAAAGTGTACAGATAATTTAGTATAGTATTTAGGAGCTGAAGAAATAGGCTTCTGCCATGCCAGGATGCCACTTGCCATTCTGGGTAAAGTGTACAGATAATTTAGTATAGTATTTAGGTGCTGAAGAAATGGGCCCCTGTCATGCCAGGATGCCACTTGCCTTTCTGGGTAAGTGTACAAATAATTTAGTATAGTATTTAGGTGCTGAAGAAATAGGCTAGGAAGTTTTCCAGTGCTATAAACAGGTCTACTGCCAGAAAAAATTTAGCTTTAGTTAACTCGATAGTTTATAAGTCTCAATCCACCTTTTAATGACAAGCCACAATATTCGAATGTGTGATAAAAACGATATTGAAAGATTTCTTTTTCTACTGGACTCGTTGTATACAGTAATTTCTTTCCATCCTTGGCGGCGGTACTGCCATGTATTGGGCAGGTAAAACGCAAAGAATTTCTGTTAACATAACATAACATAACATAGCGATGTCGTCGCTGAAGAGTAGGCCTGATGTGGCCTGTCGCCGATTCTTACTTTTCGTGCCTTGTTCACAGACGATCTAAAATCGTGACATTTGACCGGATCTTTTCATGACTGACGATAGTTTGAAATAGCTACTCGACTTCCACCGGGTTCGATATGGTGCTAGGCATTTCAAATCTGAACATATATTTTTCCATAGCTTTATCTAGTCAGTTAACAAGAGTGTACATATTGTGGACCCTCCATCTATTATACGATTTTGACATTTGAATTTATTTGCTTTTTAAGGCTTGAAATATGATTCAATTTGCAGTTGAAAATGATGACTATCGAAAGACTTTCACTCATTCACAGCCATAAATTTTGATTCTCTTCTAGGTGGACGTTCGATGACTTATTTCTTGATGGCAAAAAAAGATGTTTCAAATTTTGAACAGGCCTTTTGTGATCGTACTCGATCACTTACGTCTGCATCTTTTTTAATTGTCCATGCATCAATTAATTATTAAGAAAACAGAGTATTTATACCCAGAAATGAAATAAACAAATGCAAATTTTCCAAGTATCACAGACTATTTGTACCGGGAATTTAATGAACTGCATTTGTCATTTAAAGCTACAAAAAGTTAGAAAATTTATCCTGGCTTCAGCATTTTACGTTTTAATATTTTCTATTATTTTAATTTTTCTTCGCCTCAGGCAAGCATGTCAATGGAAGCAGCCTTCCTGCTCTTCTACGTGTGGCGTTTATGCCTCATTGCAAACTTTGGATCATTGAAAATACTGAAGTCCGACCCTAAACTAGTCATCCTCTGCGTCACCATTGGGGTCGGTTTGTCCTTTTTATTGAGTGCTAATATTTTGATATAAAGGGATATCGTTTTTCTTTTATTGAGTGCTAGTATTTTAATATAAAGGGATATCGTTTTTCTTTTATTGAGTGCTAATATTTTGATATAAATATTTTGATATAAAGGGATATCGTTTTTCTTTTATTGAGTGCTAATATTTTGAAATAAAGGGATATCGTTTTTCTTTTATTGAGTGCTAATATTTTAATATAAAGGGATATCGTTTTTCTTTTATTGAGTGCCAATATTTTGATATAAAAGGATATCGTTTTTCTTGAGCGCAAAAATTTGATATTAAGGGATATCGTTTGCATTTTATTGAGTGCTAATATTTTGATATAAAGGGATATCGTTTTTCTTTTATTGAGTGCTAATATTTTGATATAAAAGGATATCGTTTTTCTTTTATTGAGTGCTAATATTTTAATATAAAAGGATATCGTTTTTCTGTTTTTGAGTGCTAATATTTTGATATAAAGGGATACCGTTTTTCTTTTATTGAGTGCAAAAATTTGATATTGAGGGATATCATTTTTCTTTTATTGAGTGCTAATATTTTAATATAAAGGTATATTGTATTTCTTTTATTGAGCGCGAATATTTATTTTAATATAAAGGGATATCGTTTTTCTTTTAATGAGTGCTAATATTTTAATATAAAGGGATATTGCTTTTCTGTTATTGAGTGCTGATATTTTGATATAAAGGGAAATCGTTTTTCTTTTATTGAATTCGAATGTTTTAATTTACTAGGGAATGAATAAATCATTTATAGAGTGCATATCTTTTTATTCCTGCAATTGAGGGAGTCATATTTCTCCTGTTCAATATCTATCAAGCTGCACCAATCACTTTTCTTAAGTTTTACGTATAATATTTCTACTCGATTAGCGTTTTAGAAGCCAAAGTCGAAAAACCCAAAGTTGGCCAAAATCATCTTTCTCTAATTTCGTGTTAATAAACTTAGAAAAGAAGTATAGAGGAAAATTTTTTCTTGAAATTTACTTCTTTCCAGTTCATTTACTTCCGTATTTGACAACTCGAGCTCATCCTCTTACGCAGTTTATTGAGAGACAATCATTTATTGTTAATTTAGCCCTAATTTAGGTTTACCATTTAATAAAGTAACGATATTGCTCCTAACAAAAAATTCTAATCCCGTTGAGAATTGCATAAATTTGACGCGTATTCTCCAGGTGACCGTCGTCGACATGTTGGTCTTCGTTGCTCTGCACGCTGCCGGTTACTCCTCTGTTCGGTTGGTGGGAGACTGCATGAATGCCCACGTCAGGGCATATATGCGAAGTGAAAATTATTGTTAATCAATTACCAATTGATTAATAAATTACTAATATTATCTAATATTGATCAATTACTAACACTAGTCAATTAGTAATAACACTAATCAATTACTAATACTCTATCAATTATTTATACTAATCAATTAATAATACTAATCAATTACTAATACTAATCAATTACTAATACTAATCAACAATTACTAATACTAATCAATTACTAATACTTATCAATTACCAATACTGATCAATTACTAATACTAATCAATTACTAATACTAATCAATTACTAATACTAATCAATTACAAATACTAATCAGTTACTAATTCTAATCAATTACTAATACCATGAACATCTGCAGATCACTAACACTTATCTGTTGTGAAAAGTTTATTGATTGTCCAATTGTTCCTTTCATTGCCAAAAAACTTACTACGAGAATTTGTTTCAGTTTCTCAATATTTACCCTAGCAATCATTTATGTGGAATAATCTTTTCCAGAGATTTGCATTCATTTCTCACTGTCATTTTTCATTCATAATCCCATTTCTCAATTGTAGTTATATACTGTGATCCATTAACCCTCATGCTTCTTTTGTTTACGATTTCTAATCACATAACAATTTATATAGCCAGTCACTATGGTACTGTTAAATAAGTAACGTAATGCTTCAACTTTTCTTTTATCATCTGTCGCACTGGTAGCAAAATTCATCAAAAATTTCTCCAAGAGACTCCTTTTCATTCGTGTACACAAAGACAGGGTTTACGATTCGTAAGATTCAGTTCGTGTGCAGGCTGAGTCGTGCGTTGCGGCCAGTGCTGTGCGTGTGCTGGCCAGAGCTACGCAGCGTTCGTGTGGCGCTACGAACGCTGCGGCGTGCGTTGCCCGCTGTGGCGCACGTGGCACTTCTTTATTGTGCTGTGCTCGCCACAGCGACATTAATGGCATACAAGATGCTGGGACACAGGTAACATATTCGTTTGTCTTTATATTTATATATTATTTATCATATATATCATGTATCATATTAGTTATCATATCGTGTATCATATTAGTTAATTATGTGTATAATGTTTTAGTTTGCCTGTATTCCTCTCTAGCCTTCATTTTGTTACAAAGTTTTTCACGGAATTTATTCGATTGAATCTCAAATTAACCAGGAATTGGCGAATAAATTATTAAGCAGAGAAATTTCAAGTAAATCTCATGCATAGTCGGTGTCGTGCAGGGAGCTGGAGCAGGCGTCTGGACGGCCGTATTTTTCCTCGTACTGGGACAGCCTCTTTGATCTGTACGTGCTCGTCACCACGGCCAACCATCCCGACATCATGTGAGATTTGTTTGCTTATTGCCTGCTGCATTTATAACTCACATATATTTAAATATAGAACAAATATAGAAATGGAAATATCGAGAGAAAAAAATATAGAACAAGAAATATAGAACAAAGATTGTTGTTTCTTAGTTATTGAAGGTTGAGATGCAGTAATTTGAATCTGTATCCGCTGTCTTGAGTTGTAAGTCCTCCTGCAAAGCTGGAGTTGAATTTTCAGTGAAGATGGCATGCAGAGTGAGAAATCGCAGTGTTTCCACTAATGGATGTTTAAAGTGTGTATCATTGCCTCTGTCATTGTGACTGGGCAGTAAGCAGTGACTGAGGCTCATCAGCTACAAATTTTTAGTTTTTGATTCTCATTTGATAATGGATAAGGACATAAACTTCGATCCGAGCAACTATGGGCGGGAACATGTGTTATGTATTATAAGGATGGACAATTTTTCATTCGAAATCTGCTGCCTGTATTGAACATCACGTAGATTATATGCTTTGCCACTAGAAAATATTTTCAATAATTATTTTGATAATTTTATGAAGATCACGTAGAATTTATGCTTCCATATGAATCATTTTTATAACTTTATGGACTATCGCCCGCATCATAGATGCAATACTTTGTCTAATGCGTGAGTAGTGAGCAATGAGTAATTGTACGAGTAATTATACAAGTTGGACAGTAATTATGTTTGGAAGACCATACGAACTCGTTAAATTTTTCTCGATATTCACGTACGAGATCAAGCTTGTTGTTGGCTGCATCGTCCATGTTCGAAGACGCATTCAAAGTTTTAGCAAAATATTTATTATGGCAGGATGCCTGCGTTCAACGAACATGTGGTGTACGTAGCGTTCTTCGTGGCGTTCTTGGTGCTTTGCTACTTCATTTACATGAACGTTGTGCTGGCAGTCGTCTACAACAGCTACAAACGGCAACTCAAGGTGCGTGGAATGCTGCTAACGCATTATGAGATAACGGTTTTAATACAATGAATATCACTTATTTGCATTGAAAAGAATGACCATCACTTAGTTGCATCAAAAACAATGACTATCACTTAGTTGCATCAAATGGCTGTGAAACGATATACCATTTAAAACATCATCAAAAGTCTTGGTGGGACCATAAGCAAAATTTCATTTTATATGTACTTTACCTTTACATTTCCTTCGCTTTTAAATTTGTAATTATATTTTTAGTTTGGATAGAATCATTTCCAGATCGATGTCTACAGACAATATAGACGGCTATTTGCAGTGATTGCCCCAATAGGTAAGCAATCATAATTACTTTAGCGCACTATATTGAAGTTGAGTCGTAGAAGTTTATTAATTGATAATTAAGTGTTGTGGAATTATGTTACGTCGAAAGTGTCAAAATTCGCTTTGTTATGAACATAACTTATATGTCTAATGTTTTGTTAGCAACATAATTTAAAGTATCTTTCAACATTCACTTCAACGTTTTCTTACCTTTAAATTCTTGACTTCTAGGTTAAAAGACTCTGATTGCATTTATATTACCTTCGACAGACTGAGGTGCTGGAGTCGTTCATGAGTCGCCAGCAGCAACTGCAACGCGCGTTCGAATTGCTCGCACACAAGAGTCCCAACGGGTGAGGCCATTTGGAAATTTACTCAATTGTCATTCATTATTCATCATTTCTTTTGTATATTTCTGAACAAGAAACTATTTGCCCGAAAATTATCACTCATCAAATGCTGACGAATTTAGATTATTTGGTGCCTCTTAGCGCTGATATTAAAATCATGAAACATTCTTCGTCGTAATATATGTGGATCTCCCTTTCTTGTTTACTTGTTGCTTGTATACCTGCATGCTAGCATTTTGTTATTGAAGGTTGTACCTTTCCTGAAAATTTCTTGAACATTTTTATTTTGCCTGAGAAAAATTTTTTCGCTAAAACAAACGTTGCAAAAGATACTCATGCATAAATCTAGCGGATTGGTGTCAGTGGTGAAACTTAATCACTAAACAGGCGATGTTATATAGTGATTGCATTAACTCTTGCATTTTTGTTACCGTGACCGTCTCAGGCGTGCCTCGACAAAATTCAATCATTCCAAGTTACGAGTGCCCAGAAAAGTTCGGAAATCTATAAATTCAACAGCGCTTACCATACAATGACCAACTTTTTCCTCTGAGTGAAAAATACGGCTGGAGCATACGGGGCGCACTACAAAAAAAAAACACAATAGCTTATGTTTTATTGAATATTTTTCTTGAATTATTTTTATTTAATACATACAATAAATTAATTGCCCCTATTTTATAATAAAATATATGAACTATATGTATTTGATGCATACAATAAATTATTCGTATTTATTTTATACTTACCATGTAATGACAAGCAGCGTTTGGCAGGCGCAGTGTGGTGTGCAGTGGAAGGTTCGCGCAGTTGCTTCTGGAGCTGCCGCAGCGACGTAGCCCGGCGCTCGTCGCCGTTCTATTCACCGTACTCGATCAGGACAACTCCAACTCCCTAGGTTATTCCTTCGAAGTTATTATATATGTTCGGTGTTAAACATTAATAATTTTGTTTTAATATAGTAATAGATAAATTTATCACTGCACATGTTTATTAACTTGCTGGTACTTTCGTTTGAATTTTCCATATTGCAGCTTAATTAAATAAATAACTGTAGCACCTGAACTTTATACGTCTAGGTGTCTAGATCCTATTTCACTCCGTTTATTTAATCGACTCTTCATACGAATGAGATTATTATCATTTGTGCTTACCCCGCCTCTATCAACTATCATTGCGGTGGTAGTACAAAAAAATAGCATAGAAGTAGAATTTTTTCCCACACACGTCAAAAACTGTAACTTGTATAATATCACATTATTTATTCCCATAATTACTTCAAGTCTTAAATTCTACTCCCGTTTACTTAGAAAACGTTTGAAGTTTCTACCCACCTTTTGACATCACCACTTGCCATCTCACCACACTCGTAGATGCCCAAATAACTCAAATCACAAATTAATGTTCAGGCAACATATCACATGCCGGCGCACTCTTTTCACAACTCGTAGTTTCTGCCTTGTTTCATTCTATTCACGTGTAGAATGCGTGAAAACTTGCAGTTTAGGCAGTATTTTAATCTATTCACGTTTACTCTGTGTGCAAATTCGCAGTTTCTGTCTTACTTTAATCTGTTCTCTTGCAGTGAGCGTGAAAACTCGCAGTTTAGGGCTTATTTTAATCTGTACACACGAAGATCGCGTGGAAACTCTTAGTTTCGGGCTGATTTTAATCTATACGCCCGTAGATCGCGTCGAAACTCCTAGTTTCGGGCTGATTTTAATCTGTACACACGTAGATCGCGTGGAAACTCTTAGTTTCGGGCTGATTTTAATCTGTACACACGTAGATCGCGTGGAAACTCTTAGTTTCGGGCTTATTTTAATCTGTACACACGTAGATCGCGTGGAAACTCCTAGTTTCGGACTAATTTTAATCTGTACACACGTAGATCGCGTGGAAACTCTTAGTTTCGGGCTGATTTTAATCTTTACACTCGTAGATTGTATGGAAACTCTTATAGTTCGGGCTGATTTTAATCTGTACACACGTAGATTGCATGGAAACTCTTATAGTTCGGGCTGATTTTAATCTGTACACACGTAGATGGCGAGGAAACTCTTAGTTTCGGGCTGATTTTAATCTGTACACTCGTAGATCGCGTGGAATTCCGGAGGCTGGCAGATCTGCTGTCCGTGGAGGTGTCTGAGATTCAGTCACAGTCACGCTGCCTTCGGACGGTTGCTCTGTCGCTGCCGCGCTGTAGCCGCTCACTCACTTCTCTTGTTAACAACAGGCGAGGAAAAATACTAATCTTCGGGCCATTCATTTGCTTCATAATTTTCGGATTTATTTCACATTGGAGCCAATGTGAGATGGACAATATAATGTAACTGTAACAATTAATTCTATTGATTTACTTTTTTGAAGAGTTTTATCAGAATTATTTACCACTTTGTTAGTTTGTTACATTGTGGGAGAGGCTAATGTAGACAGGTACGAAAGCACGAAAACAAGCGTATGTAGACAGAATGTACCAAGTATTAAAATAGGGAGTAAATGAAACATATCGGTAATAAAAATGAGATAGGTAGCGAATAGAAGTTATGTATAATATAAATAAGATTGACAAGGTAATTTGTTTACAGTTCGCTTCACTTTGTAAATGTTAATTCAAGCCATAAATTGTCCANCACCGTGCTGATATGCCATCTCGGCCTCGCCATCGTCGAGGAGCCTGCCATGCCAGGATGTCACCTGCCTTTCTGGGTGAAGTTTACAGATAATTTAGTATAGTATTTAGGTGGTGAAGAAATAGGCCCCTGCCATGCCAGGATGCAACTTGTCTTTCTGGGTGAAGTTTACAGATAATTTAGTATAGTATTTAGGTGGTGAAGAAATAGGCCCCTGCCATGCCAGGATGCAACTTGTCTTTCTGGGTAAAGTTCACAGATAATTTAGTATAGTATTTAGGTGGTGAAGAAATAGGCCCCTGCCATGCCAGGATGCCAATTGCCTTTCTGGGTAAAGTGTACAGATAATTTAGGATAATATTTAGGTGCTGAAGAAATAGGCCCATTACCCATTATTGTACTTTTCGTGACTTGTTAACAAGAGATATTTAAACCAGCCTTATGACCAGATCGTCTCAAAACTGGCGTTGGTTTGAAATATCTGCTGAACTTTTTATCAGGTCTGTAAGGTACTAGCCATTTCAAGACTGAAGATATACTAACACATATAAAATACGAGTAGGTTCAACCTGAAAGCAACATTATAGGAAGTTTTCCAGTGCTATAAACAGGTCTACTGCCAGAAAAAATTTAGCTTTAGTTAACTCGATATTATATTATAGGTCTCAATCCACCCTCTAATAACAAGCCACAATATTCGAATGTGTGATAAAAAGATATTGAAAGATCTCTAATTCTTTTTAATTCGTTTGATACAGTAATTTCTTTATATCCTTGGCGGCGGGACTGTCATTTATTGGGCTGGTAGAACGCAAAGTATTTCTGTTAACAAAAGTGTACTATATTGTGGACCCTCCATCTATTATACGATTTTGACATTTGAATTTATTTGCTGTTTAAGGCTTGAAGCACGATTCAATTCGCAGTTGAGAATGATGACTATCGAAAGACTTACACTCATTCACAGCCATAAATTTTGATTCTCTTCTAGGTGGACGTTTGATGTCCGATTGCTTGATGGCAAAAAAAAAATTAGTTTTGAACAGGCCTTTTGTCATCGTGCTCGATCACTTACGTCTGCATCTATTTTAATTGTCCATGTATAAATTAATTATTCAAAAACATAGTTCTTCAACCCAAAAATAAAATAAACAAATGCAAATTTTCCATGTATCGCAGACTATTTGTACATGGAATATAATGAACTGCATTTGTCATTTGAATCTACAAAAGGTTAGAAAATTTATAATGCCCCCGCTGCATTCTATGTCAGGATAATTTTTATTATTTTAATTTTTCTTCGCCACAGGCAAGCATGTCAATGGAAGCAGCCTTCCTGCTCTTCTATGTGTGGCGTTTATGCCTCATTGCAAACTTTGGATCATTGAAAATACTGAAGTCCGACCCTAAACTAGTCATCCTCTGCGTCACCATTGGGGTCGGTTTGTCCTTTTTATTGAGTGCTAATATTTTGATATAAAGGGATATCGTTTTTCTTTTATTGAGTGCNTCAACTTTTCTTTTATCATCTGTCGCACTGGTAGCAAAATTCATCAAAAATTTCTCCAAGAGACTCCTTTTCATTCGTGTACACAAAGACAGGGTTTACGATTCGTAAGATTCAGTTCGTGTGCAGGCTGAGTCGTGCGTTGCGGCCAGTGCTGTGCGTGTGCTGGCCAGAGCTCCGCAGCGTTCGTGTGGCGCTACGAACGCTGCGGCGCGCGTTGCCCGCTGTGGCGCACGTGGCTCTTCTTTATTGTGCTGTGCTCGCCACAGCGACATTAATGGCATACAAGATGCTGGGACACAGGTAACATATTCGTTTGTCTTTATATTTATATATTATTTATCATATATATCATGTATCATATTAGTTATCATATCGTGTATCATATTAGTTAATTATGTGTATAATGTTTTAGTTTGCCTGTATTCCTCTCTAGCCTTCATTTTGTTACAAAGTTTTTCACGGAATTTATTCGATTGAATCTCAAATTAACCAGGAATTGGCGAATAAATTATTAAGCAGAGAAATTTCAAGTAAATCTCATGCATAGAAATTAGGTGAAATTTTTCTTAATATGTTATTTGAAACAAAGTTATTTAATTACGCGCACAGACAAGTGAAGTTATTTTTTACTCACAATATTCTTGTCGTATTGCTTACAAATATTCTTTATTCTGGCTTTTAACCGTTCCACAACACGGCTTTAATATCTATATTGCCATCTAGTTAACTATTTACATAGAATTGCGCACATTTGTTAAGAAATACAGCATTATTGTCGTTGCGAGAGCAGTTTTTACGCCCAAATACATTAATCCAGGATAATACAAACATTAATACATTAATCCAGGATAATACAAACATTAATACATCAATCCAGGATAATACAAACATAGGTTGAATTCGAATATAGGGTTTATGTTTCCTGACGATGCTCATTTATACGAGTTTTGTCACACTACATATTGACTTGAGTTTCATCACACTACATAATAATATGGGTTTCATCACACTACACATTAATGTGAGTTTAATGATACTATACACCATAATATGAATTTAATAACATTAAACACTGTAATTTGAGTTCAATGACACTATACATTATAATGGGAATTTACCAACATTATACACTGTAATGAGAGTTTAATGACACTATGCACTATAATGAGAGGTTCATGATACTATACATTATACCGAGAATTTACCAACATTATACACTATAATGAGAGCTTAATGACACTATGCACTATAATGATAGTTTTATGACACAATATATCCACGGCTCTCCCATGCACGCTCACGGTGTCGTGCAGGGAGCTGGAGCAGGCGTCTGGACGGCCGTATTTTTCCTCGTACTGGGACAGCCTCTTTGATCT
>NW_025945699.1:0-15332 GCF_000764305.2 Hyalella azteca | reverse complement strand
AGAATAAAATGAAATGATGTGAACAGGAGCAAAAGATTGTTTTGGTGGGAAATCTCTCGCCCCTTCTGTCCTCCTGAATCGAAATTGGAAGGCCACAAGAAAACAGGAAAATTTGTCAGAACAGCCTCTGCCGGCGTAGCCTAACGGAGCCCTTTATGCTGTCCGACGATCATGGATCTACCATCCGGATCCTAATTCGATTTTTTTGCCTGTTTAAGTACGGTTTTGATAGTGATGCGGGGTTGGACATAGTGCTCTACGGCAGTGGGCAATAAGGCACAATGCTCGGCTAATTACAGTTGTTTCAAGTGTCAGATTATCCAGATCGTCAGGAGCGCGTGAGACCATCTAGGAAGTTACTAGCCTGCAAGTTCCTCCAGAGCACAAGTTAGACGTCGTATAGTTTATGCCGATAAGATCTTTCTTAGCACGGCGACTTTTGCTGGATTTTTCTTCGTGCGTGCGATCACCGCGATCTCTTCGAATGAATGCTGAATTCGGTGCTTTACATCGGGGTGCCAATCACGCCTGATGACGCCTTCCCGTGCCCAGACGCACGCCCATGATCCGTATTACTGATAATTAGAGTCCCCTGATACTCTGCATGTGTACAATAAACGGTGACGCGGTGTTCGAGTTGAGTAATCGGAAAAATTCGCTCCTTACAAACGGAAGGGATTATCAAATAATTGACTTGTAAATTGCTTCATCTTTTGATTAAGTGACCGTATCCGAAGAAGTGTCGAACTTAAAATCACTCTTGTAAATTCGTAGTGGATTATTTAAATCCATCATGAATGCATGGTCCAGTTTCAGACCAAGATTCAGGACCAAACTTAGCCTTATGCACCATACACTCGCAAGGCCTCAGCTTTGTTTCCTCAACTCGGCATCAGAAAAGCATTTCATTTGGAAATCCCTGTCTATACAAGTTCTCTCCTTAACTGCCTTTCAACTTTCGGGAATATACCTGTAAGCTACTGGCTGACCGTCCCAAGAACTTGCGTCAAATTTTCTTCAAGTGGTCATTTGATCGCTGAAATTATGGAGAACGTTTAGCGTTGCAAACGAAATGATTCTACTTATTAGGCTGGTCCCGGACTGAAACATATGGCTGCGCTAATTGGGAGGAACCTTGGGCATTAATTTTCTCTGGGCATCTTTCCCGTATGGCGCACTTACTTTATAATTTATTTTTATTGTAAAATAATTTATCAGAATTCGACAGTGCGGTAAGAAAAAATCGGTATGTGTGAGTACCTTTTCGATGATTGAATCAAATAATGTAAGATTTTGTAAGTAAGGACCCTTTATATTTCAATGCAGCTTTCGTCGCAAAGCGTTCTTATCCGTATTCTGTTCAAATGTGTGGAGAATATTTTGGCAAAAGTGTTTGGGCGTGGGCTGTCTGTTACTAAAGTTTTTCTTGAATCTTTCCCTCAATGCATTCTATCGCAAGCCTGCTAATCAATACACTACTTATTGATGAAATCACGTATCAAATTCTTCCGTACGATTATTTTTAATAATTTAGCAATGCCGTCCTGCCCCACCAAACGTGAAGCTCGATGCACGTAGAAGGAAATGCGCCTCCTCCCATCTCAGGCTAGCCTCGCAGCCTCGCGTAAATCCAAACTTGCGTAATTCATCGCAAGTCAAAGTTCACTGAACTCCGCACTTCGCCGACGCCCTCCGTGAAATAGAGACGTTCACGGCTCGGACTTCTTGAATTATATTTCTGCAGTTGCTCTTTGGAATTCTAGATTTCTCCATTATGAAATGGAAATATATTTTGACTACGTTTTCATTTCGACTTTAGCTTTCTTCTATTGTGAGTACATGGATTTTTACAGTTTTTAGAACTCTATTGAAATATATTTTAATTATTTTATCTTGGTCTTTGAGGCCTAGATAAATTAATAAAGGTTATCTCTGGGATGTAAGGCCATGATTTCGTAGTGGCAGGAATATTTCAACAACTGGAGTTTCGTATTATTAAACGTAACTTATTACTGATAGATGACCATATTATACCGAAGAATCACGAGTAGTGTGTGTTTGAACTAAATTAAACATTTGTAATTGGAATATTCCCCCATTTCCAGTGNTGTCAGATCTTTGATGAAGAAGAGATCACCTCAAGCAGATTACACGAATGTGCAAAACATCAAGAGCCTTTTCTCCAAAAATCCATACGTATCTCTCAGTGACTCTACTCTTGAAAGTCTTGGTGCTCTAATGAAATCCCCTATTTCGTCAGATACGACTCTTGAGATTCATGAAGTTTTAAATGTCGTCACATCGCCTCCAAAATCAAATGCTATTACAAGAATGTCAGTTACGACAAATAAGCCGCACGAGGCATCGCCCCATAATGTTCCAGATGTTATTGATATTTCTGGTGAAGATGACGATTCTCGTATTGATACTAGCGGTAGCTCACGTAGCAAAAATTTGATCCCTTCAAATTCAGCTCACGGAACTAAACGTTCTGCTCCTGACGAGTCTCCTGTGACAAGAAACACAAGAGGAACACGAGCTGCTGTTGCTGCTAAAAAAGCAAAAATGTCTTCTCAGTCTATAAGTCAAGATTCCAACTTGTCTCCATTGATCTCCAACAAACATACCAGAACTTCTACAAGTTCGCCACTTGTTAAAACTGCAAGTATGTCTTTGGGTAAAAACCCTGAAAAGTCGCCATTGGCTAAAACTCCTGCAAAGCCATTGCGGTTGAGCAAGACTCCAGCCATTTCGCCATTGGCTAAAACTCATTCAACGTCACCTTTGATCACAACTCCCGAGAATCCTGCAAAAAGATGTGTATAAGAGACATCTGCATTCCTGAATTGTTTTTGTATATTGAAGCCAGTTAAATGGTCAATATTTAGCTCATTACCTTGCTCCATACAAACTTTACAAAGCTAATGAATAGACGTAACAATAATTGTTTACCCAAAAATCCCAAAGTGGTGAACACCACTTTGGCCTGTTGGTCATTATTGATGGCAATACGTGCCCTTTTTAGCCATCCATTATGATCCATATACTGTTATTGTTAGGCTAATTGCAACATTAAAAAAACGCCTTTCAAAAAGACAAAAAATTAAAAAAAAAATGAAAAAAATCAAATGAATAAAAAAAATCATGAAAAAAATAAAAAAATTCATTGATTTTTGATTTTTTTGATTTATTTAAAAAATCAAAAAAATCACCAACCCTGTCAAAAACTAATCTTTCATACGGATTTTCTTTGGTAGGATCAGACGCCATCGCGCCAGGATGGTACTCTTTAATAACGACGATAATTTCAAGTTTAGCGGTGGTCGCGTGTCCGGACTCTATTCAACAACAAGGTTCTGCTAAGAAACATTCATGGCAACTAGCAGATGAAAATTCGAAGGAAGATACCATGGCACTGGAATCTTCCTGGTATTATAAAAACTTTTATTGCAGTCGCTTAACGCAAGTATGTTGTTAAATACTGATGAGGTATGATTGGTGCTTTGTAATTGTATCAAAATCTGATAGAATGCACGTTAATTTTTACTTTCAGTAATAAAACGTCATTTCTGGTCAGTTTCAAACCTAACCTTATGATCAGAAGCCCAGGAAATACGAGTATCGTGAGATCTTCACCACCCTTCCGCTTGGAGCTTCCGTTTTATCAAACTGTTTTTAGTGGCCATGCAGAGTGCAGACTTCATAACGGCAGCGCCTCAGATCTTGCCACGGCCCTGCTCTCATCTGGGTTTGACTTCTTGGTGGCTCGACGTAACAGTGGCTCCCGAACCTGAGGTTGCGAAGTTTTCATGCTCGGCAGCTACGGCACACTCAAGGTTGGCCTGACCTGACTAGAGGCCGGCACCGCGTGTATAAGTTAGACTCACCTGATGAATGCACAATTCAGAAAGAAAAAATCTCATGAAAAGGGTCGCCTGCCGAAGACCACAACTGCCCTGGATGTAATGGACCATCATGATTCCTGCCTTCCGGAACGTAGCCTTCAACACTTCAAGCCGTCCGTATCTAGGCCGTGGGTCAAACCAGCCCTCGGTCGAACGGCCACTTGACAAAGGACGATACATTTTGGAACAGAACTATGCTATCTGAAACCTAACCTCAGATGCGGTGAACGTAAAATTACGTAATTTAACGATGCCCGAAAGTCAGATTCGATCCGCGGCCTGGTGGTGCACGGCAGGTGGTGGTCAAGGCTGGAAGAGGTCAAAGCCGAGTGGTGCACGGCTGATTGGTGGATATCCGGAGAGATCCAAGGCGTTCGATTCAGGGCTTATTGGTGCACAAAATTGGTGGCGCACGGCTGCGCTTCCCATGAAAAGAGTGGTGCGTTATCTTCGGCAGCAAGGCCCGGAGACTTCAGAGGTGAGGCTTGTATCTTGGCCAGAAACTTAATTCCCTATCTCGCTCTCAGTTATTTTTTATAGATGATTCTTCCTAACTTATACTATAAACTGCACCGATTTTTATAGAATACACTTGATACTACTATTCCAGGATTGATTTGTTTGCTAAAGTTTCATCCCGAGTTTTGGGTTGTTTGCCTTCAGTTTAAATTTGCGAGGCCTGCCATGGATGACCAAGTCAGCAATGAAACTCTCAAAGGAGCTTGAAATGAATAATGCTTCGTTTCTTAAATGTCAACTTTCCTTATTTCCATGTAAGATTGAATTAGCACAATACATTTGCAATTGATGATCCACTTCTTCATTATTTCGCATTATATTAATTTTGTACTGTATTTCTGATAAATAATTTTATTAAATTTCTGGAGATCTGAGCTTTTCCTAATTGAAGTTACGACTTCATTTATTTTACGAACGTTGAGGCTTCCATTCAACAGGCTGCAATCTTCCGTAATGCGCTCTCGACGGTGGAGTGTTCGTCTCTCATGGATTAATTACAGCCAATCCTATTCAGCGCTGACTCCTCAATGAATGCGCGGACTCACTTGACTGAATAAAAATGTCCTATTTTATTTGACATTGGATTCTTAAATTTTATTAGATTCTCACACTATTTATGATCATTCTTCGTATAATGTGTAACAACTTTTTGTCGACAGGCATATTTTTACCTGAATATGTGTTTTGTAACCATTTTCATGCGTACCAACAGTAAACAACTCCAACCTCATTTTTATACTCATTTCATCACTTTAAAATTATTTGCAAATCTAACTCGTTTCTACCAATAATCGATTTTCTTATTTTAACGAATGCCTCCAAACTCGTGAAGTAAATAATTGGGTTCAAGCTTTAGCTTCAGTTTTTGTCATGACGCGAAACTCGCATCAAATTCAGTTCAATTTTCTCCTCTCTAATCAAGCCACAAACTTGGCCTTCGAGTGCCGACGATTGAGCATCGTTGTGGCAACCGCATTGATTGCGTGTGGAGCAAAGAAATAAGTCAGGTTGTATATCTAGACGTTACTTTATTCGCANATTATTTATTTTCATATCAAATTGACTAGTACTCGGAAAAACGTTACATATTAAATTTCGTGTCGTCGAAATTACATTTTAGACGAACGAGTGATATCGCAATTTGCTTTGGGTTGCGGTATGATCGAGTGAAGTCTGTAGCGGAAGTTTTCTTCTTCCAAATTTCATAAAGGTGAGGTCAAATGTTTGTTTTATAGCACAGTATTGAGTCAATAAAAGGTATGACTTGATTCCTGGAGCGTATTTTATTTGTTTATTTATTTATTTACCTATTGATTTATTTTGAGAGAGATAACAATGAAATTTAAAGCCCTTTCTCAATTTAAATTGATGATCATCTTTTAACTGGGCCATCGCGCATCTATTACAGTTTACATTTCTTTTAAACCAGCTATTTTTCCATTGTATTATATTGTCGTTAATGCCTGAACAGAATGAACTAAAAATATCAAATTGTACGAAACTAAATAAAAAGTCATTATTATGAGCATTAGAAGTCATTGATCAATATATTGTGAATATCATTTGGCTAAGACTGAAAGTGAACTTCATTCCTAGAATATATAATTCATCACATGATAAATTTCTTATTATATTTATAAGAAATTTCTCTCTGGCAACTAGAAATTTCTTGCATTAAAGAGCAAAGACCGAGTAGCGTTTATTTTCTAATAGTATTTTTATGTTATGTGATTAAGGTCATTAAGTCATCGGTCTTCGTCGTCTGATAACAGACGACCTCCTAAATATCATCTCAATTTATCCCCCTTGAATTACTCTACCATCGACGTTATCCCGGGTTGTCTGTAAGCCAATTCCTTCCGTTATTGGAAAGAATTATCGTTGGCTAGTTTTTTATTTTCCGCTACATTTATTTCTCATCACGTGGCATAAATTACTCGTCCACCTCTATATTACTGCAGTCGGAATATTCTGTCCCCTATCGTGTATTTACTGCGCGGTCTTGTCTCGGAAGCCTCGTCTAATTGTCCAGTGCCAGGCTTCAGAAAACAAGCGCCTTTCCGGATGGGCTGTCATTTTTTATCTCGATCCAAAAGCAGCTGCCTTCGGGTCTTAATAATATCTGCTTAGCTAATTTCTTCGACATTAGCTCACATTTTTAATCGATAAATTCATAATTACCACTGATTTTTTATTGCATAATCAACGATGTTTGTGCCAGTTCCCGCTTGCTGTCATCGCTCACAAATTGGGAACATTTCTTTGCCGAGATTTCCGTAAATGTGTATACGTATTTTCGTGAACCCAGAAATATTTGTTTTTGTAAAATCATAACAAAAATATTCGATTGCGCAACATTGTGCTGAGTGATAACTTCGTCTATGATTTCGAACGAATTACGTTAGAACTTTCCTGTTAGAAAAATATTGCGCTAAAAGTACGAGTTCTTACACTTTAATGCGATGAATGTAGCCAATGCTACATCATTCTACTCGGGCATTTATAGCATGAGGAATTCAGTCAGAATTATTTATCCTTAACGTTGCATGCAGATCCTCGTGTTCCTCCCGCCATTTGTTGGATTGGTGAGACGTAATGATGCTGGCCAGCAGCGATGGCTCTGCTGGACGGCGGCGCGTTGCGTGAGATTTCAACAGCGCAGATTCTATTTTCTGCTTATTTTTTTCCACTTATAGCCCTTAATCAAGTTTATAATTTTTTTATTTCATGCATCATTTATAGTTATTACGGAAGTTTATAGTATTTTGAATGCTTATTTAAATCTCAGTCTTATTCGTATATTCATACATTCATATATTGATATAAGTCTTATTCGTTTTTTTTTACCATTACGCTTTACACTTTTGTTGTCTCCAAAAATTGCTTATTACCATGTTAAATTTTCGATTATCATCACTTTTTCTTCAATGCGTTTCAATCTAGTAATATTGTATCATTTATCTAATATATGGTTTCGCATATCATTAATTTACCAGCAGAGCTGGGCAGCGCTACTTTGAAATGTAACGGCGCTACCGCTACCGCTACACCCACTAGATTGTAGCGAGCGCTACCGCTACAGTAAAATGTAGCGCCGCTACATTAGCCGCTACAATGGCCAATCGTGCACGTACTGGATATCGACTCAAATTGTAGTTAAACGGACCATTCATGTAAGCTTGACTCAGTATTGCGTACAAGAACGAATTCGGAATATTTTAGGAATCTAAAAATTTTCCTACTCAGCTTGGTTGATATTTGTCTGTTTTAAATATCCCAAACAAAAAGTAAAGATGATCAGGTTTTAGGGACTTGATTGAAGGTGGTGCAGAAAAAGTAGGCCGTGCATGCGAGGAGTTTCATCTCTCATAACTCGAAAAAGTAGGACTTGCGCTCCGATCCTACCGTTGAGAAATTGCCTGTTTATAAATTCGTAATTAGATGCCAGGCATTGTAGCCTTATTTTTTATGCTGCTTCATGCTATGCTATGCTAACAAACTTAATAATGGACATAGTTTTGTTGATAGGAAAGCGCTTTCGCAGAATGGAGGACCGACTGTTACATTTTTACTGCTCCTGCAAACTTGTTCGTTGTGTACATCAATCTTTCAATATTGCATGAACTTTTGACAGTTGATTGTACAATCGAATGTTTGCCTCAACATTTAAGCGACGCTGGAGGGTGAATCAATTATTAGAACCAGAAAATGTGTTAAAATACTGCTTACTGCCCCTTTACGGGCTGAAGCCCCCTGAAATAGGCCTAATTATGGCACTGGACTTGGCAGTAAATTTCTTTCCGGGATTGTCCTTCAATTTTGAACAGCAGGAAGAGCAAGAAAAATATTTAAAGAATATAAAAAATAAATATAATTCTACCGGAATTGAAAAGAAACGCACTTCGATTACTTTCGTAATTGATGGCCTTTCTTGGTGCAGGGGCAGTTCAGCAAAATTATTTCTTGTTTTTTCGAGTACTAGCATCAAATAAATTTCATTTCATAAATTATTTAATTAATTAATTTCATTTCATGAATAAATGTTTGCATTATGATTGCTTTTCCTGCTAGAGAAACTATTGCTAGAAACATCCCGTTGCTGAAGTTTGGCTCATTGATTTTTGCCGTGATGAAGTTTTGATCGCCAAGAACTCGCTCATGCTGCTCGGGCTTAACGAGTTTTCTCTTCATCTGTTGACCCAGCAGGAAATTGAGGACTCAACCCGGCTGAAAAAAAATTGCTTAAGCAGTTACACGAAGAATTTCTTACTAGTGCATGAGCTTTATGTTTAGCTTCTCTGCCCAAAAGTGTTTGGAATTTTTTATAAGCTACTCACTTTAATATATTCAAAAGACATTCTTCTGCTTACTACGAAAGCATCTATATTTAATGCAGTCGCTTTTTGACGGGCCGAAGAGTCCCGTCTATCTACTCCAGAAAAACTTGAAAGAACACAAGATATAATAGGAATTATAAAATTTTTTAACCAATAGTAGAGTGAGTAAAGAATTCGTTTTAAATCATTGATTATGCATCGGCTTGTGAAAGCCGTTCGCTGGAAGCTTATACTTGTTCAAGTAGCGCATTTTTACCGCAGTTGAGAAGCTGCGCAAATGTTGAGTTTCCAATTCCGAACTCAAGACGCTCGCGTTTGGCTACTGTGCGAACTCAGCTATGCGCCTAAATGAACGGTTCGCGCTATTCGGTAATTTTAAGCTTTTTTTATTTACAAATCATGATTTCGATTGATGAATAATGTTGATTGATTGATAATTGTAGGCTTGAAGTTTTGATCTAAGTCATGAGTTTTTAAAATCCTATATCTGTATAACGGTTGTTCCGGAAAATAATTAAGGCAAACTACTTTTTTTTGCGATATACTCTTGGCCAGCCAAAAATTACTAGTGATAAGCAAAGAAAGTAAGGAATTTTGCACTGATGTTCGTGAGCAGATTCTTGTGACGCAAAATTGACGGCCGCTTGCACCAAAAAATGAAGTGACACCCCGCAGTTGTGCGTGCGACGACGCATCAAATGTCGAGCATAAGTATGATCAGTGCACGGAAATTTGAAAATGAATTTCTCTTTCAATCGGCACGGTTGATAACTGAGATAATGAGGATTTTGGTTGGACAAGATAAGGACTGTATATATAGACAACGGTAGTCACGGGATTAAAATTATGCCCTGGCGTTTTAATTCTATAAGTACAGTTTTATGTATAGTACAGTTTAATTCTATAAGCTACAGTACAGTTTTTGGAGAGCTTTTATTGAGTGGGTTGTATTCGTTGGAATCTCGTTTGATCATCTCCCCAATTTGGTGGTCTCATATGCATCGTGACATCAATGAACAAATGCACAGGCGTCATACTCTTAAGAGTCGATATCCCTGCATTTTATGGTAACTTTGACATACCTGTCCGTTTTAACCGGCTACGATTTTAGGAAGGTGCACACAATTTGCATTACGTCATCAATGATGGGTCTCCAATTTTTCAACGATTTAAAAACCACATCTGAGTGATTTGCATGATTTTTTGCTTTGTTTATTTTCGTCCAGAATGGGGACTCTCAACAAGGAGGGGGTGAAAACTCCCGAGATGCAGATTGGTCGAGTGTATGATTGGCTCCCATTAAATGGTCATGCGCATGTTTTATAGTTTTTACTCGTCGATATGACTCTCGTTAAGTGACCGCTGAGAGGCCGCTTTTGCCAAGTGGCCGTTGTCACTTGTCAGTTGTTGTATCGGGCAAAAACACTTTTTTCGGGCGCGGATCGAAACGCTGCGAAAGTTTTTCTTTGTTGTGAAGAAATCGTCAGTTATTGAACTTCTGATCGATTTTGGGTGGAAGCCGCTGAGATTGAAAACATCGTTGATTCGTTAAAAAAATGAATGAGAGCAATGTATAATTGCTCAAATCCATTATCGAACATCAGCTGGGAGATCCGTCCAGCCGCAGCAGGCCTCGGACACGACGCGCCATTTACCCACTCGTATGGCAACCGTAAACGCTCGTGGACATTTTGCGCAACTACGCATTTCTTGAGAGGAGTTCATGAATATTCATAACCAACGTAATACTTAACATTAAAAAAAATTGGAAGCAATATATTCGGTGATATTATTAAAAATTAACGAGCTCACAGTTCACAGTCAGGCATTCCTCCACTTCAAGGAGCAATTAAACCAATACCAAGCTTCCGATAGCGTTAGGCGAAATTTAAATTAATTGCACGAACATTCCGTACGAAATTTGCCTGATATATTTTATAGTAGTAATCAATTTACCTACTCAACACACGCACAAATTTCCGTCCAAATGCATTTTGTTAACGCATATCACTCGCTCTAAAAGAGAAGTGCTGTAAAAAGAGAAGTGAAGTTAAAAGAGAAGTGCTGTAAAAAGAGAAGTGAAGTTAAAGAGAAGTGTTGTAATAAAGTATTACTGGTCTGGATCTGGAAATTAATTTTTTTATCGTCGAAAAATTATCTCACTTCTAAAATTATCTATTCTTCTATCCTGTATGAAATCCGACGGCTAGTTCTAAAGTTTCTTCCGTACCTAAAAACTTCGTTAACGACAACAATTTGATACAATTTCGAGTGTTCCTAATTTTTTAATAATTTTGGTTAAATAATGTCAAATTCTCCACTGGATAAACTGCTTTGAGAAATAAAGGAGCGAGAATTAGAAGAAAAAACATTTTCTGTCTGTGTTGAAATGTGGAAATTTAACCACGCAGCAGCGGTTGTTGATTAACAGCGCGTGTGGAATTACGAAGCGTTGACTCGCACAAATATCGCAGCTTTTAATGTTTATAGGCGGGACCTTAAAAGCTCACCCTCTGGATATTTATTTTTTCGTGTCTCTGGACATCTCTTCAACTAACTGCGCTTCACCTCTTCTGAATCTTGCGAGGTTGGAACGAAGCACCTAATCCTAGGAGTTATATATTAAATTTGTGGCTGATTAGAGTCTACTACGGACTTGTAGCATCAACCGTTGAATTGAGTTAGCTCCATACAACCCATTTAAAATGTTGTTCATCTATGATCATAAGCGTGCAACCACCGCTGTATAAGCTTGCTGTCCATTTCTGAAGTTCTCTGCACGACTCATCAACCCAATTAATTAATCAGATCTTCGCGACTTGCCAGTATACAGTGCAAATTCAAACACATGAATTTTCAGCTTTTATTTGTAAAATATTTTTTACACATCACTAAATTTTGAGACACAATTTTCGACCATCAGACAAGAGTTCCTGCAAACTACGGAAGCTCCTACATATATACACCACGGGATGTTTTCTCGATGCCAAACTGAATAACCAAAATTTTGAGCTTCCGATTAATTCGCAACATTTTCAATTATACGGACGTCCATAAAACCTTTTATTATCATTGCAGAATTAACTACGAACGCAACAAGCGTTGTGTTTGTGACCTTGTGTTTCAGGAAAACTAATTAAAGTCTGCTGTTCAGATTTCCATCGAACGAGCCACGTCAGGCATTTCTGTTTCCGGCGTCACACGTCAAGCTACGGAGCGCTCGTCTGTCGATACCAATTTCGATTTACGGCGCCATCAGAAACGAGTCGAGTTTTAAAATTAATTTTTACCATACATGCTGCAAAGTGCTTGCTTAGTGGAATTTTTCCTCCCGAAGCCTATTCTCTAGGCTGAATTTTTTGTTGGAATGGTGAGTGTGGGAGGCCTTTTTAAAAAAAATTCAATTTTGCCTTCCTTCGATCGGGAAGTCCTGATTACTAAGTAAAAATTCAACTGTAGTTCCTGAGAGCTTAGTTCTACAGTGAAACCCTATGAAATTTTTCATCTTTATTCCCATAAACAGAATCTGTAATATGTGGACAGCATGATACAAGTAAAAATTACACTTTTCAGAAGCAATTTTGAATAACTAAATTTGGTTCAAATGTAAACAATATGATGGTCAAAAACGAAAATAGAATATTCAGGTAGATAACTTTGAGATAGATAGTTTTCTCCTCAACTTCAGTAAGTTATCTAACACCTAATCACTTGAAATATCTGTAATTCAAAATAATCTGTAGACTGTAAATTGAAAATTCAAGAAAGTAAAAAACGGGATAAAATTAAGTTCAACTAATTTAACTTTATCAACTATAATTAACAGTTATCCTACGGCTATCGGAGAATGACAATAACATTAATTTCAGATAAATCGTTACATAAATTAAAAAAAGAAAAATTAAGGCAATGTAATTAATCAGAAACAATCTGTCAATAAGCGCTAACAGTACGGAACCATATATATGTGTGCCGGGAAACTTTAGGAGCTGGCTAAAGAAGAGCCACAAGCGCCATATACAGGTTTAACCTCTAAAATTAAAATTCTAGTAATGTCGTCATTCCCAAAGGGATATTGACTGACAACAATACTTTTAACCCTCTACCGCAGTATGTCTCTCTCCGGGAACATAACTTTCAGCTTAAATTATACGTTAACTATTGAGTGTAGCAACCTGAGGACGTTTGTACGCAATAGAGAACATTTAAAAATTGTCGTACTTGGCGGCAACCATCAGTGCAAGTAATTTTGCGCTCATTAGAACGTATCCTTTTTGGGTAGTAGGCTTGTGACAATATTGCTCCTGTTACTCATGTCAGGCGGTAGAGGGTTAAGTATTTTGCTCGAGTGTATTTGCTTTGTAGCATGTCAAAATCATTCGATTATTTCAATCATTCCTGATATTCAGGATGCACTGCAAGTTTACGAAATGTGTCGAAAACTAACCTAAATTGTCGTGGTGCAAGCTACTGAAATTTCTTCTCGGCCACCACTCCACAAAAGCCCATGAGATATCCTACTTAATTATGGCTTTAACGATAGGTTCCTAACTTAACGACAGGTTTGTAGCAAGAACCATTTGCTAGGAGCAATAAAAGCGTGACTATGTATTTAAAGACAAATAATTTAAATAAGATAAGAAAATACCAATTCAGAATAGGTTATACTGACATGGGGTGGCGATCACTGCATAACTTGACCATCGCCGACACGAGGATTTGTTGATTCTCAGTGATTCTAGGGCAAAACATGACCGACGTTTCAATGAGCATTTCGGCAATTATGTTTGTACTTGCACTGTTTTGTTTTAAAAATAAATAGAGAGGTTCGACATTTTCTTTTCTGAACCAAAACTTTAAAGCTTTTTGCTTTTTAAAGCTTTTTTTTTTAATCTTACAGTATGAGGAACTCGGAATAATATCAGCAGAATTTGTATGCATGTTATGGCGAAAAAACGCTCAGAAATAAATCTAAAGCCCGAGAAATTACTCATGAATAAGACAAAAAGAGAAGAAAAAACGAAGAAGAGAAAGTGAAAAATGAGAAATAGAGTCATTTTTCAATACCATGAGTTGCCTGGGAAAATTATTAAGAGCATGTTTCCAGTAGTATTGCATTTTCATTTAATGCAATGGTATTGGTTTAGAAAACTAATCTTTTATACGGATTTTCTTTGGCGGGATTAGACGCCATCGCGCCAGGAAGGTACTCTTTAATTACGACGATAATTGTAAGTTTTACGGTGGTCGCGTGTCCGGACTCGATTCAACAACAAGGTTCTGCTAAGTAACATTCATTGCAACTAACAGATGAATATTCGAGGGAAGTTATCATGGCACTGGAATCTTCCTGGTATTGGAAAAACTTTTATTTCAGTCGTTTAACCAAGTATATTGCTTAATACTGATGAGGAATAATCGGTGCTTTGTAATAGTATACAAAATCTGGTAGAATGCACGTTAATTTTTATTTTCATCAATAAAACCGCATTTCTGGCCAGTTTAAAGCGAAACCCAGGAAGTACGAGTATCTTGAGAACTTCACCACCCCTTCCGCTTGGAGCTTCCGCTGTATCAAATTGTTTTTTAGTGGCCATGCAGACGTCATAACGGCAGCGCCTCAGATCTGGCCACGGCCCTGCTCTCTGGGTTTGACTTCATGGTGGTTCGACGTGAGAATGGCTCCCGTACTTGAGGCTTCGAAGTTTTCTGCTCGGCATCTACGGTCGGCATCTACGGCACACTCAAGTTTGGCCTAACCTGACTACAGGCCGGAGCCGCGTGTACAAGTTGCGCTCACGTGATGAATGCACAATTCAAAAAAAATCTCGTGCGTTATTTTCGGCAGCATAAGTCCCGGAGATGTCAAAGGTGAGGCTTGTATCTTGGCCAGAAACTTGCCTATCTCGCTTCCAGTAAATTTTAATGGATGATTCTTCATGACCGGACTATAAACTTCACAGAATTTTTATCATACACTAGATACTGCTATCCCAGGATTGATTTGTTTCATCTCAAGTTTTGGCCTGTTTGACTTCAGTTTAAATTTGCGAGGCCTGCCATGGAGGGCGGCCGAGCAAGCAATGAAACTTTCATAGGAGCTCGAAATGAATCATGCTTCTTTTCCTCAGGGTTGGCGATTTTTTGGATTTTTTTTAAAAAATCAAAAAAATCAAAAATCAATGATTTTTTTTTTATTTTTTCATGATTTTTTTGATTTATTTGATTTTTTTGATTTTTTCAATTTTTTTGTCTTTTTGATGTGTTATTTTTTATGTTGCAATTAGCCTACTAACAATAACAGTATATGGATCATAATGGATGGCTAAAAAAGGGCACTTATTGCCTTCAATAATGGCCAACAGGCCAAGGTGGTGTTTCCCACTTAGGGATTTTTGGGTAAACAATTATTGGTACTATGTCTATTCATTAGCTTTGTAAAGTTTGTATGGAGCAAGGTAATGAGCTAAATATTGACCATTCAACTGTCTTCAATATACAAAAACACTTCAGGAATGCAGATCTTCTAAACATTGAAGAGTCACATAACAGATAGGTAGCTGATAGCACA
>NW_025945698.1:0-329 GCF_000764305.2 Hyalella azteca | reverse complement strand
CCGTGTCGCCGTTTTTATTCTAATTTAACACTAGAAATCCGTAAAAGATCTAATAAAAACGGCGAAACACTTTATTTTCACGGGCGACCGGCCACTAGAATGCCAGAGGGACCGTTTTTTCTCCGTTTTTTTCTAACACTGTACGAGCTCGTTACTTCGTCATCCAATCACCGACTGCTTTTCAAGTGAAACCCACCAATCACAGACGAGAATTTCTTACCTCGGTAGGCCTCATCGTGCTTGAGTTTGGCCGGCGACAGCTGCTCGCGGCTGGTGTCGCGGACAGCGGACTTGGAGGACAGGAAGGCGCTGAAGGCGGTCAGTCCGCC
>NW_025945697.1:0-610 GCF_000764305.2 Hyalella azteca | reverse complement strand
TTTTATGTTGAAACAATTTTGTAAATTGTCTCAATATAAAACGGAATTGTCTCAAAATATAGCAAGAAACTTTTCAGCTGAAGACAAATAGTAAATCGTGCGTTTTCTTTCATATCAAAGTCCAATTTTTTAATAAAATCGCTGGTAATGACTGAAGTTCTGCAAAGGATGTTTGTGCGGCTAAAGTTGAATGCTCACACCCATTTCTGCATCATCCCATCGTTCATAATGTTTTCATCATACACGTTACTGATATATGAATGTCAACTGATGTGAAAGCTTGCGCACTTTGAAACACATACACTACAAAAGCGGCGTGATTTTCAACAGCTTTAGTCTTCTTTAAATCACGTAAATAAATTTAGATTCCATCAGAAGGCTCCGTAATTTTAAAAGAGGTAATTACTTTATGAACACGCTTCCTATTACTGGTTCAGGGAGTAAAATTTAAATTTTCCGGTTTAGGAATTGCGGTCCAGGTATTTGGTTCAGCAATCGCGGTTCGGCAATCGCGGTTCAGAAATTTCGGTTCAGCGAAAAGTGTTGAGATATTTTGGTTGAGTAATAATTGTTCAAGTCTTTATCGGTTCACTAATTCGGTTCAAGGTAT
>NW_025945696.1:0-642 GCF_000764305.2 Hyalella azteca | reverse complement strand
TGCCCATCCTGGTAGTGGCGACTAGGGAGGGGGGGTGATAGGTCAGTTTTTCTGGGCACTTGGTACCACTGGTAGTTCTACGACCATCACTGGCTCGCTAACCCGCCAGAACCATTTTATTGCATTACACAACACCCTGGACAAGCCAGGTACTCATTTATCAACCATAAAGCTTTGCTTTCAACTCCGTCTGCTTTAATTATAGAGAAAACCACGAGTTGACAAAGCTGTAATTAAGAATACATCAGTCGAGGGCATAACTTGATCATCATTTGGAGCATAGGTACCCTATACGTTTCGCCAGAGAGCACGATGGCCCTGTGTAGAGGTGTAGGAGTAGTTATGGAGGTTCACCTGGAGGTGTAGGAGTTATGGAGGTTCACCTGGAGGTGTAGGAGTTATGGAGGTTCACGAGGTGAATTAAAAATTAACTAGAGGTGTAGAGGTTCACATAGAGGTGTAGGAGTTATGGATGTGTAGGTAAGTTATGGAGGCTCACGTGGAGGTGTTGGAGGTAGGGAGGTTCACCTGGAGGTGTAGGAGTTATGGAGGTTCACCTGGAGGTGTAGGAGTTAGGGAGGTTCACCTGGAGGTGTAGGAGTTAGGGAGGTTCACCTGGAGGTGTAGGAGGAGTTAGGGAGG